>NW_028133077.1:0-280499 GCF_964374135.1 Grampus griseus
CGGGCCTGATGACATAGATTTCATTGCTGAGTGATATTGCATTGTACGTAAATACCACAAATTCTTTATCCATTTTTCGCTTTCTGTGATATTGAACTTGTACCGTAAACGAGGTTCTTGTAAACAGAGCCGTCCCAAACTTTGGGGTGGCTGTGTCTTTTTGATTTTAATTTCCCTAAGCTATAGGACCATAAGTGGAAGTGCCCTAGGCTCTGTTGCTTTGTTTTTTAGATGTTTCAGGAAACACCATACACTTCTCCAGAGTGGCTGTTGGCAATTTACATCCCACCCATCAGCATAACAAGGCTCCCAGTTCTCCATGGCCTGTCCTGCCTTTCTGGATTTTACACTTTTTTCAGATGACCCTTTTGACCGGGGGGCAGTGAGACTTCATTGTAGTGCAGATTTCATTTGCAAGCTTGCTTGTTTGGCCAAAAAGGGCGTATGCGTTTTTTCCTGAATATATTCAGGAAAAAACGCATACGCCCTTTTTGGCCAAGTGCATCATTGTGGACGTTCTGCCTCTTTTCCTGTGCTTTACATGCAATTCCAGTCTACCTCCTGAAATCGGTTTCCTGCAATTCTGCCCCGCTTTCAAGTCCTCTTGGCAGCCTTACTTCAATATATTTTTGGACGATAGCTGTCATTTATAACTCTGCATGTTTGTGAGTGACAGTGCCCCTGAGCTCCTTTCTTCAACTCGCTTTCTTGTGAGCTGTCCGCAACACCGCAGGATTGCTTCATGCCCTAGTGTGGTTCCGGCACCGCACACTGAGCCTTTGGTTAATTCCTCTTCCTGGTGGGCAATGAGAGTTAAATTTGCCCGTCCAGACACCTCCAGCTAGTCTCTCATTGGTTCTCCCTATTCCTGTTCATTTTCCGCAGAAATTGCAAACTGGGCCAAACAGGAGGTTAAAGGCACTGACTCTCCAAGTGGGGAGAGAGTTAGTAAAGCGTCTGGAATGTTGCACCCGAGTACCAGGGGACGAAAACTGAGACACCTTTGAACACGTTTCCCAATCACACGGTGGATCATACTCTGGGTTCCACATGCATGTTTTAGCTGAAGGAAGAATCCCTTAAACCTGGAGAGTTGAGACCCGTGGAATGGGTACCATGCAATATGACTTCAAAGGGTCTTCATTTGCTCACCGAACCTCTCCAATCCTATCACTGCTGCGTTTATGCCCCTGTACACACGTTTGATTCTCTTTCGGAGACATAGCAATCCATAGGTTTTAAGATACTTACTAGTCAGGTACATTCTTAGGCGTTTAATATGGGGTGTTGAGTCCATTTCATTGAGCAAGGAGTAGCTCTTGTCTATTCCATATTTGGCTTAAGGAACTTTATCTGTGCTCATTTCAATCTCTGGTTTTATGCAGCACCCCAACTCACCTTTCCCCTTAAGCAAGCATAAGTTGGTTTTCTACATTTGAGACCCTGTTCTGTTTTGTAATTCAGTTCCTGTGTAGCCAAGTTTACATTCCGTGTAGTAGTGATATCTTATGATGTTTCTTTTTCTGTGTGACTTATTTCACTTAGAATCATCATACCTGAATCCACTCATTATGCTGCTACGGGCCTGATGACATAGATTTCATTGCTGAGTGATATTGCATTGTACGTAAGTACCACAACTTTTTTATCCATTTTTCGCTTTCTGCGATATTGAACTTGTACCGTAAACGAGGTTCTTGTAAACAGAGCCGTCCCAAATTTTGGGGTGGCTGTGTCTTTTTGATTTTAATTTCCCTAAGCTATAGGACCATAAGTGGAAGTGCCCTAGGCTCTGTTGCTTTGTTTTGTAGATGTTTCAGGAAACACCATACACTTCTCCAGAGTGGCTGTTGGCAATTTACATCCCGCCCATCAGCATAACAAGGCTCCCATTTCTCCATGGCCTGTCCTGCCTTTCTGGATTTTACACTTTTTTCAGATGGCCCTTTTGACCGGGGGGCAGTGAGACTTCATTGTAGTGCAGATTTCCTTTGCAAGCTTGCTTGGTTGGCCAAAAAGGGCGTATGCGTTTTTTCCTGAATATATTCAGGAAAAAACGCATACGCCCTTTTTGGCCAAGTGCATCATTGTGGACGTTCTGCCTCTTTTCCTATGCTTTACATGCAATTCCAGTCTACCTCCTGAAATCGGTTTCCTGCAATTCTGCCCCGCTTTCAAGTCCTCTTGGCAGCCTTACTCCAATATATTTTTGGACGATAGCTGTCATTTATAACTCTGCAGGTTTGTGAATGACAGTGCCCCTAAGCTCCTTTCTTCAACTCGCTTTCTTGTGAGCTGGCCGCAACACCGCAGGATTGCTTCATGCCCTAGTGTGGTTCCGGCATGGCACGCTGAGCCTTTGTTTAATTCCTCTTCCTGGTGGGAAATGAGAGTTAAATTTGCCCGTCCAGACACCTCCAGCTAGTCTCTCATTGGTTCTCCCTATTCCTGTTCATTTTCCGCAGAAATTGCAAACTGGGCCAAACAGGAGGTTAAAGGCACTGACTCTCCAAGTGGGGAGAGAGTAAGTAAAGCGTCTGGAATGTTGCACCCGAGTACGAGGGGACGAAACCTGAGACACTTTTGAACACGTTTCCCAATCACACGGTGGATCATACTCTGGGTTCCACATGCATGTTTTAGCTGAAGGAAGAATCCCTTAAACCTGGAGAGTTGAGACCCATGGAATGGGTACCATGCAATATGGCTTCAAAGAGTATGCATTTGCTCACCGATCCTCACCAATCCTTTCACTGCTGCGTTTATTGCGCTGTACACACGCTTGATTCTCTTTCGGAGACATATAAATCCATAGGTTTTAAGATTCTTACTAGTCAGGTATATTCTTAGGCGTTTAATATGTGGTGTTGAGTCCACTTCGTTGAGCAAGGAGTAGCTCTTGTCTATTACATATTTGGCTTATGGAACGGTATCTGTGCTAATTTCAATCTCTGGTTTTATGCAGCACCCCAACTCACCTTTCCCCTTTAGCAAGCATAAGTTGGTTTTCTACATTTGAGACCCTGTTCTGTTTTGTAATTCAGTTCCTGTGTAGCCAAGTTTACATTCCGTGTAGTAGTGATATCTTATGATGTTTCTTTTTCTGTGTGACTTATTTCACTTAGAATCATCGTACCTGAATCCACTCATTATGCTGCTACGGGCCTGATGACATAGATTTCATTGCTGAGTGATATTGCATTGTACGTAAGTACCACAAATTCTTTATCCATTTTTCGCTTTCTGTGATATTGAACTTGTACCGTAAACGAGGTTCTTGTAAACAGAGCCGTCCCAAACTTTGGGGTGGCTGTGTCTTTTTGATTTTAAATTCCCTAAGCTATAGGACCATAAGTGGAAGTGCCCTAGGCTCTGTTGCTTTGTTTTTTAGATGTTTCAGGAAACACCATACACTTCTCCAGAGTGGCTGTTGGCAATTTACATCCCACCCATCAGCATAACAAGGCTCCCAGTTCTCCATGGCCTGTCCTGCCTTTCTGGATTTTACACTTTTTTCAGATGGCCCTTTTGACCGGGGGGCAGTGAGACTTCATTGTAGTGCAGATTTCATTTGCAAGCTTGCTTGGTTGGCCAAAAAGGGCGTATGCGTTTTTTCCTGAATATATTCAGGAAAAAACGCATACGCCCTTTTTGGCCAAGTGCATCATTGTGGACGTTCTGCCTCTTTTCCTGTGCTTTACATGCAATTCCAGTCTACCTCCTGAAATCGGTTTCCTGCAATTCTGCCCCGCTTTCAAGTCCTCTTGGCAGCCTTACTTCAATATATTTTTGGACGATAGCTGTCATTTATAACTCTGCAGGTTTGTGAGTGACAGTGCCCCTGAGCTCCTTTCTTCAACTCGCTTTCTTGTGAGCTGGCCGCAACACCGCAGGATTGCTTCATGCCCTAGTGTGGTTCCGGCACCGCACACTGAGCCTTTGGTTAATTCCTCTTCCTGGTGGGCAATGAGAGTTAAATTTGCCCGTCCAGACACCTCCAGCTAGTCTCTCATTGGTTCTCCCTATTCCTGTTAATTTTCCGCAGAAATTGCAAACTGGGCCAAACAGGAGGTTAAAGGCACTGACTCTCCAAGTGGGGAGAGAGTTAGTAAAGCGTCTGGAATGTTGCACCCGAGTACCAGGGGACGAAAACTGAGACAACTTTGAACACGTTTCCCAATCACACGGTGGATCATACTCTGGGTTCCACATGCATGTTTTAGCTGAAGGAAGAATCCCTTAAACCTGGAGAGTTGAGACCCTTGGAATGGGTACCATGCAATATGGCTTCAAAGAGTATGCATTTGCTCACCGATCCTCACCAGTCCTTTCACTGCTGCGTTTATTGCGCTGTACACACGCTTGATTCTCTTTCGGAGACATATAAATCCATAGGTTTTAAGATTCTTACTAGTCAGGTATATCCTTAGGCGTTTAATATGGGGTGTTGACTCCACTTCGTTGAGCAAGGAGTAGCTCTTGTCTATTACATATTTGGCTTATGGAACGGTATCTGTGCTAATTTCAATCTCTGGTTTTATGCAGCACCCCAACTCACCTTTCCCCTTAAGCAAGCATAAGTTGGTTTTCTACATTTGAGACCCTGTTCTGTTTTGTAATTCAGTTCCTGTGTAGCCAAGTTTACATTCCGTGTAGTAGTGATATCTTATGATGTTTCTTTTTCTGTGTGACTTATTTCACATAGAATCATCGTACCTGAATCCACTCATTATGCTGCTACGGGCCTGATGACATAGATTTCATTGCTGAGTGATATTGCATTGTACGTAAGTACCACAAATTCTTTATCCATTTTTCGCTTTCTGTGATATTGAACTTGTACCGTAAACGAGGTTCTTGTAAACAGAGCCGTCCCAAACTTTGGGGTGGCTGTGTCTTTTTGATTTTAATTTCCCTAAACTATAGGACCATAAGTGGAATTGCCCTAGGCTCTGTTGCTTTGTTTTTTAGATGTTTCAGGAAACACCATACACTTCTCCAGAGTGGCTGTTGGCAATTTACATCCCGCCCATCAGCATAACAAGGCTCCCAGTTCTCCATGGCCTGTCCTGCCTTTCTGGATTTTACACTTTTTTCAGATGGCCCTTTTGACCGGGGGGCAGTGAGACTTCATTGTAGTGCAGATTTCCTTTGCAAGCTTGCTTGGTTGGCCAAAAAGGGCGTATGCGTTTTTTCCTGAATATATTCAGGAAAAAACGCATACGCCCTTTTTGGCCAAGTGCATCATTGTGGACGTTCTGCCTCTTTTCCTATGCTTTACATGCAATTCCAGTCTACCTCCTGAAATCGGTTTCCTGCAATTCTGCCCCGCTTTCAAGTCCTCTTGGCAGCCTTACTTCAATATATTTTTGGACGATAGCTGTCATTTATAACTCTGCAGGTTTGTGAATGACAGTGCCCCTAAGCTCCTTTCTTCAACTCGCTTTCTTGTGAGCTGGCCGCAACACCGCAGGATTGCTTCATGCCCTAGTATGGTTCCGGCACGGCACGCTGAGCCTTTGGTTAATTCCTCTTCCTGGTTGGAAATGAGAGTTAAATTTGCCCGTCCAGACACCTCCAGCTAGTCTCTCATTGGTTCTCCCTATTCCTGTTCATTTTCCGCAGAAATTGCAAACTGGACCAAACAGGAGGTTAAAGGCACTGACTCTCCAAGTGGGGAGAGAGTAAGTAAAGCATCTGGAATGTTGCACCCGAGTACCAGGGGACGAAACCTGAGACACCTTTGAACACGTTTCCCAATCACACGGTGGATCATACTCTGGGTTCCACATGCATGTTTTAGCTGAAGGAAGAATCCCTTAAACCTGGAGAGTTGAGACCCTTGGAATGGGTACCATGCAATATGGCTTCAAAGAGTATGCATTTGCTCACCGATCCTCACCAGTCCTTTCACTGCTGCGTTTATTGCGCTGTACACACGCTTGATTCTCTTTCGGAGACATATAAATCCATAGGTTTTAAGATTCTTACTAGTCAGGTATATTCTTAGGCGTTTAATATGGGGTGTTGAGTCCACTTCGTTGAGCAAGGAGTAACTCTTGTCTATTACATATTTGGCTTATGGAACGGTATCTGTGCTATTTTCAATCTCTGGTTTTATGCAGCACCCCAACTCACCTTTCCCCTTAAGCAAGCATAAGTAGGTTTTCTACATTTGAGACCCTGTTCTGTTTTGTAATTCAGTTCCTGGGTAGCCAAGTTTACATTCCGTGTAGTAGTGATATCTTATGATGTTTCTTTTTCTGTGTGACTTGTTTCACTTAGAATCAGCGTACCTGAATCCACTCATTATGCTGCTACGGGCCTGATGACATAGATTTCATTGCTGAGTGATATTGCATTGTATGTAAGTACTACAATTTCTTTATCCATTTTTCGCTTTCTGCAATATTGAACTTGTACCGTAAACGAGGTTCTTGTAAACAGAGCCGTCCCAAACTTTGGGGTGGCTGTGTCTTTTTGATTTTAATTTCCCTAAGCTATAGGACCATAAGTGGAAGTGCCCTAGGCTCTGTTGCTTTGTTTTTTAGATGTTTCAGGAAACACCATACACTTCTCCAGAGTGGCTGTTGGCAATTTACATCCCGCCCATCAGCATAACAAGGCTCCCAGTTCTCCATGGCCTGTCCTGCCTTTCTGGATTTTACACTTTTTTCAGATGGCCCTTTTGACCGGGGAGCAGTGAGACTTCATTGTAGTGCAGATTTCATTTGCAAGCTTGCTTGGTTGGCCAAAAAGTGCGTATGCGTTTTTTCCTGAATATATTCAGGAAAAAACGCATACGCCCTTTTTGGCCAAGTGCATCATTGTGGACGTTCTGCCTCTTTTCCTGTGCTTTACATGCAATTCCAGTCTACCTCCTGAAATCGGTTTCCTGCAATTCTGCCCCGCTTTCAAGTCCTGTTGGCAGCCTTACTTCAATATATTTTTGGACGATAGCTGTCATTTATAACTCTGCAGGTTTGTGAGTGACAGTGCCCCTGAGCTCCTTTCTTCAACTCGCTTTCTTGTGAGCTGGCCGCAACACCGCAGGATTGCTTCAGGCCCTAGTGTGGTTCCGGCACGGCACGCTGAGCCTTTGGTTAATTCCTCTTCCTGGTGGGAAATGAGAGTTAAATTTGCCCGTCCAGACACCTCCAGCTAGTCTCTCATTGGTTCTCCCTATTCCTGTTCATTTTCCGCAGAAATTGCAAACTGGGCCAAACAGGAGGTTAAAGGCACTGACTCTCCAAGTGGGGAGAGAGTTAGTAAAGCGTCTGGAATGTTTCACCCGAGTACCAGGGGACGAAACCTGAGACACCTTTGAACACGTTTCCCAATCACACGGTGGATCATACTGTGGGTTCCAAATGCATGTTTTAGCTGGAGGAAGAATCCCTTAAACCTGGAGAGTTGAGACCCATGGAATGGGTACCATGCAATATGGCTTCAAAGAGTGTGCATTTGCTCACCGATCCTCACCAATCCTTTCACTGCTGCGTTTATTGCGCTGTACAGACGCTTGATTCTCTTTTGGAGACATATAAATCCATAGGTTTTAAGATTCTTACTAGTCAGGTATATTCTTAGGCGTTTAATATGGGGTGTTGAGTCCACTTCGTTGAGCAAGGAGTAGCTCTTGTCTATTACATATTTGGCTTATGTTACGGTATCTGTGCTAATTTCAATCTCTGGTTTTATGCAGCACCCCAACTCACCTTTCCCCTTAAGCAAGCATAAGTTGGTTTTCTACATTTGAGACCCTGTTCTGTTTTGTAATTCAGTTCCTGTGTAGCCAAGTTTACATTCCGTGTAGTAGTGATATCTTATGATGTTTCTTTTTCTGTGTGACTTATTTCACTTAGAATCATCGTACCTGAATCCACTCATTATGCTGCTATGGGCCTGATGACATAGATTTCATTGCTGAGTGATATTGCATTGTACGTAAGTACCACAAATTCTTTATCCATTTTTCGCTTTCTGTGATATTGAACTTGTACCGTAAACGAGGTTCTTGTAAACAGAGCCGTCCCAAACTTTGGGGTGGCTGTGTCTTTTTGATTTTAATTTCCCTAAGCTATAGGACCATAAGTGGAAGTGCCCTAGGCTCTGTTGCTTTGTTTTGTAGATGTTTCAGGAAACACCATACACTTCTCCAGAGTGGCTGTTGGCAATTTACATCCCGCCCATCAGCATAACAAGGCTCCCAGTTCTCCATGGCCTGTCCTGCCTTTCTGGATTTTACACTTTTTTCAGATGGCCCTTTTGACTGGGGGGCAGTGAGACTTCATTGTAGTGCAGATTTCATTTGCAAGCTTGCTTGGTTGGCCAAAAAGTGCGTATGCGTTTTTTCCTGAATATATTCAGGAAAAAACGCATACGCCCTTTTTGGCCAAGTGCATCATTGTGGACGTTCTGCCTCTTTTCCTATGCTTTACATGCAATTCCAGTCTACCTCCTGAAATCGGTTTCCTGCAATTCTGCCCCGCTTTCAAGTCCTCTTGGCAGCCTTACTCCAATATATTTTTGGACGATAGCTGTCATTTATAACTCTGCAGGTTTGTGAATGACAGTGCCCCTAAGCTCCTTTCTTCAACTCGCTTTCTTGTGAGCTGGCCGCAACACCGCAGGATTTCTTCATGCCCTAGTGTGGTTCCGGCACGGCACGCTGAGCCTTTGGTTAATTCCTCTTCCTGGTGGGAAATGAGAGTTAAATTTGCCCGTCCAGACACCTCCAGCTAGTCTCTCATTGGTTCTCCCTATTCCTGTTCATTTTCCGCAGAAATTGCAAACTGGGCCAAACAGGAGGTTAAAGGCACTGACTCTCCAAGTGGGGAGAGAGTAAGTAAAGCATCTGGAATGTTGCACCCGAGTACCAGGGGACGAAACCTGAGACACCTTTGAACACGTTTCCCAATCACACGGTGGATCATACTGTGGGTTCCAAATGCATGTTTTAGCTGGAGGAAGAATCCCTTAAACCTGGAGAGTTGAGACCCATGGAATGGGTACCATGCAATATGGCTTCAAAGAGTGTGCATTTGCTCACCGATCCTCACCAATCCTTTCACTGCTGCGTTTATTGCGCTGTACACACGCTTGATTCTCTTTCGGAGACATATAAATCCATAGGTTTTAAGATTCTTACTAGTCAGGTATATTCTTAGGCGTTTAATATGGGGTGTTGAGTCCACTTCGTTGAGCAAGGAGTAGCTCTTGTCTATTACATATTTGGCTTATGGAACGGTATCTGTGCTAATTTCAATCTCTGGTTTTATGCAGCACCCCAACTCACCTTTCCCCTTAAGCAAGCATAAGTTGGTTTTCTACATTTGAGACCCTGTTCTGTTTTGTAATTCAGTTCCTGTGTAGCCAAGTTTACATTCCGTGTAGTAGTGATATCTTATGATGTTTCTTTTTCTGTGTGACTTATTTCACTTAGAATCATCGTACCTGAATCCACTCATTATGCTGCTATGGGCCTGATGACATAGATTTCATTGCTGAGTGATATTGCATTGTACGTAAGTACCACAACTTCTTTATCCATTTTTCGCTTTCTGTGATATTGAACTTGTACCGTAAACGAGGTTCTTGTAAACAGAGCCGTCCCAAACTTTGGGGTGGCTGTGTCTTTTTGATTTTAATTTCCCTAAGCTATAGGACCATAAGTGGAAGTGCCCTAGGCTCTGTTGCTTTGTTTTTTAGATGTTTCAGGAAACACCATACACTTCTCCAGAGTGGCTGTTGGCAATTTACATCCCGCCCATCAGCATAACAAGGCTCCCAGTTCTCCATGGCCTGTCCTGCCTTTCTGGATTTTACACTTTTTTCAGATGGCCCTTTTGACCGGGGAGCAGTGAGACTTCATTGTAGTGCAGATTTCCTTTGCAAGCTTGCTTGGTTGGCCAAAAAGTGCGTATGCGTTTTTTCCTGAATATATTCAGGAAAAAACGCATACGCCCTTTTTGGCCAAGTGCATCATTGTGGACGTTCTGCCTCTTTTCCTATGCTTTACATGCAATTCCAGTCTACCTCCTGAAATCGGTTTCCTGCAATTCTGCCCCGCTTTCAAGTCCTCTTGGCAGCCTTACTCCAATATATTTTTGGACGATAGCTGTCATTTATAACTCTGCAGGTTTGTGAATGACAGTGCCCCTAAGCTCCTTTCTTCAACTCGCTTTCTTGTGAGCTGGCCGCAACACCGCAGGATTGCTTCATGCCCTAGTGAGGTTCCGGCACGGCACGCTGAGCCTTTGGTTAATTCCTCTTCCTGGTGGGAAATGAGAGTTAAATTTGCCCGTCCAGACACCTCCAGCTAGTCTCTCATTGGTTCTCCCTATTCCTGTTCATTTTCCGCAGAAATTGCAAACTGGGCCAAACAGGAGGTTAAAGGCACTGACTCTCCAAGTGGGGAGAGAGTAAGTAAAGCATCTGGAATGTTGCACCCGAGTACCAGGGGACGAAAACTGAGACACCTTTGAACACGTTTCCCAATCACACGGTGGATCATACTCTGGGTTCCACATGCATGTTTTAGCTGAAGGAAGAATCCCTTAAACCTGGAGAGTTGAGACCCTTGGAATGGGTACCATGCAATATGGCTTCAAAGAGTATGCATTTGCTCACCGATCCTCACCAGTCCTTTCACTGCTGCGTGTATTGCGCTGTACACATGCTTGATTCTCTTTCGGAGACATATAAATCCATAGGTTTTAAGATTCTTACTAGTCAGGTATATCCTTAGGCGTTTAATATGGGGTGTTGACTCCACTTCGTTGAGCAAGGAGTAGCTCTTGTCTATTACATATTTGGCTTATGGAACGGTATCTGTGCTAATTTCAATCTCTGGTTTTATGCAGCACCCCAACTCACCTTTCCCCTTAAGCAAGCATAAGTTGGTTTTCTACATTTGAGACCCTGTTCTGTTTTGTAATTCAGTTCCTGTGTAGCCAAGTTTACATTCCGTGTAGTAGTGATATCTTATGATGTTTCTTTTTCTGTGTGACTTATTTCACTTAGAATCATCGTACCTGAATCCACTCATTATGCTGCTACGGGCCTGATGACATAGATTTCATTGCTGAGTGATATTGCATTGTACGTAAGTACCACAAATTCTTTATCCATTTTTCGCTTTCTGTGATATTGAACTTGTACCGTAAACGAGGTTCTTGTAAACAGAGCCGTCCCAAACTTTGGGGTGGCTGTGTCTTTTTGATTTTAATTTCCCTAAACTATAGGACCATAAGTGGAATTGCCCTAGGCTCTGTTGCCTTGTTTTTTAGATGTTTCAGGAAACACCATACACTTCTCCAGAGTGGCTGTTGGCAATTTACATCCCGCCCATCAGCATAACAAGGCTCCCAGTTCTCCATGGCCTGTCCTGCCTTTCTGGATTTTACACTTTTTTCAGATGGCCCTTTTGACCGGGGGGCAGTGAGACTTCATTGTAGTGCAGATTTCCTTTGCAAGCTTGCTTGGTTGGCCAAAAAGGGCGTATGTGTTTTTTCCTGAATATATTCAGGAAAAAACGCATACGCCCTTTTTGGCCAAGTGCATCATTGTGGACGTTCTGCCTCTTTTCCTATGCTTTACATGCAATTCCAGTCTACCTCCTGAAATCGGTTTCCTGCAATTCTGCCCCGCTTTCAAGTCCTCTTGGCAGCCTTACTTCAATATATTTTTGGACGATAGCTGTCATTTATAACTCTGCAGGTTTGTGAATGACAGTGCCCCTAAGCTCCTTTCTTCAACTCGCTTTCTTGTGAGCTGGCCGCAACACCGCAGGATTGCTTCATGCCCTAGTATGGTTCCGGCACGGCACGCTGAGCCTTTGGTTAATTCCTCTTCCTGGTTGGAAATGAGAGTTAAATTTGCCCGTCCAGACACCTCCAGCTAGTCTCTCATTGGTTCTCCCTATTCCTGTTCATTTTCCGCAGAAATTGCAAACTGGACCAAACAGGAGGTTAAAGGCACTGACTCTCCAAGTGGGGAGAGAGTAAGTAAAGCATCTGGAATGTTGCACCCGAGTACCAGGGGACCAAACCTGAGACACCTTTGAACACGTTTCCCAATCACACGGTGGATCATACTCTGGGTTCCACATGCATGTTTTAGCTGAAGGAAGAATCCCTTAAACCTGGAGAGTTGAGACCCTTGGAATGGGTACCATGCAATATGGCTTCAAAGAGTATGCATTTGCTCACCGATCCTCACCAGTCCTTTCACTGCTGCGTTTATTGCACTGTACACACGCTTGATTCTCTTTCGGAGACATATAAATCCATAGGTTTTAAGATTCTTACTAGTCAGGTATATTCTTAGGCGTTTAATATGGGGTGTTGAGTCCACTTCGTTGAGCAAGGAGTAACTCTTGTCTATTACATATTTGGCTTATGGAACGGTATCTGTGCTATTTTCAATCTCTGGTTTTATGCAGCACCCCAACTCACCTTTCCCCTTAAGCAAGCATAAGTAGGTTTTCTACATTTGAGACCCTGTTCTGTTTTGTAATTCAGTTCCTGGGTAGCCAAGTTTACATTCCGTGTAGTAGTGATATCTTATGATGTTTCTTTTTCTGTGTGACTTGTTTCACTTAGAATCAGCGTACCTGAATCCACTCATTATGCTGCTACGGGCCTGATGACATAGATTTCATTGATGAGTGATATTGCATTGTATGTAAGTACTACAATTTCTTTATCCATTTTTCGCTTTCTGCAATATTGAACTTGTACCGTAAACGAGGTTCTTGTAAACAGAGCCGTCCCAAACTTTGGGGTGGCTGTGTCTTTTTGATTTTAATTTCCCTAAGCTATAGGACCATAAGTGGAAGTGCCCTAGGCTCTGTTGCTTTGTTTTTTAGATGTTTCAGGAAACACCATACACTTCTCCAGAGTGGCTGTTGGCAATTTACATCCCGCCCATCAGCATAACAAGGCTCCCAGTTCTCCATGGCCTGTCCTGCCTTTCTGGATTTTACACTTTTTTCAGATGGCCCTTTTGACCGGGGAGCAGTGAGACTTCATTGTAGTGCAGATTTCATTTGCAAGCTTGCTTGGTTGGCCAAAAAGTGCGTATGCGTTTTTTCCTGAATATATTCAGGAAAAAACGCATACGCCCTTTTTGGCCAAGTGCATCATTGTGGACGTTCTGCCTCTTTTCCTATGCTTTACATGCAATTCCAGTCTACCTCCTGAAATCGGTTTCCTGCAATTCTGCCCCGCTTTCAAGTCCTCTTGGCAGCCTTACTTCAATATATTTTTGGACGATAGCTGTCATTTATAACTCTGCAGGTTTGTGAATGACAGTGCCCCTGAGCTCCTTTCTTCAACTCTCTTTCTTGTGAGCTGGCCGCAACACCGCAGGATTGCTTCATGCCCTAGTATGGTTCCGGCACGGCACGCTGAGCCTTTGGTTAATTCCTCTTCCTGGTTGGAAATGAGAGTTAAATTTGCCCGTCCAGACACCTCCAGCTAGTCTCTCATTGGTTCTCCCTATTCCTGTTCATTTTCCGCAGAAATTGCAAACTGGACCAAACAGGAGGTTAAAGGCACTGACTCTCCAAGTGGGGAGAGAGTAAGTAAAGCATCTGGAATGTTGCACCCGAGTACCAGGGGACGAAACCTGAGACACCTTTGAACACGTTTCCCAATCACACGGTGGATCATACTCTGGGTTCCACATGCATGTTTTAGCTGAAGGAAGAATCCCTTAAACCTGGAGAGTTGAGACCCTTGGAATGGGTACCATGCAATATGGCTTCAAAGAGTATGCATTTGCTCACCGATCCTCACCAGTCCTTTCAGTGCTGCGTTTATTGCGCTGTACACACGCTTGATTCTCTTTCGGAGACATATAAATCCATAGGTTTTAAGATTCTTACTAGTCAGGTATATTCTTAGGCGTTTAATATGGGGTGTTGAGTCCACATCGTTGAGCAAGGAGTAACTCTTGTCTATTACATATTTGGCTTATGGAACGGTATCTGTGCTATTTTCAATCTCTGGTTTTATGCAGCACCCCAACTCACCTTTCCCCTTAAGCAAGCATAAGTAGGTTTTCTACATTTGAGACCCTGTTCTGTTTTGTAATTCAGTTCCTGGGTAGCCAAGTTTACATTCCGTGTAGTAGTGATATCTTATGATGTTTCTTTTTCTGTGTGACTTGTTTCACTTAGAATCAGCGTACCTGAATCCACTCATTATGCTGCTACGGGCCTGATGACATAGATTTCATTGCTGAGTGATATTGCATTGTATGTAAGTACTACAATTTCTTTATCCATTTTTCGCTTTCTGCAATATTGAACTTGTACCGTAAACGAGGTTCTTGTAAACAGAGCCGTCCCAAACTTTGGGGTGGCTGTGTCTTTTTGATTTTAATTTCCCTAAGCTATAGGACCATAAGTGGAAGTGCCCTAGGCTCTGTTGCTTTGTTTTTTAGATGTTTCAGGAAACACCATACACTTCTCCAGAGTGGCTGTTGGCAATTTACATCCCGCCCATCAGCATAACAAGGCTCCCAGTTCTCCATGGCCTGTCCTGCCTTTCTGGATTTTACACTTTTTTCAGATGGCCCTTTTGACCGGGGAGCAGTGAGACTTCATTGTAGTGCAGATTTCATTTGCAAGCTTGCTTGGTTGGCCAAAAAGTGCGTATGCGTTTTTTCCTGAATATATTCAGGAAAAAACGCATACGCCCTTTTTGGCCAAGTGCATCATTGTGGACGTTCTGCCTCTTTTCCTGTGCTTTACATGCAATTCCAGTCTACCTCCTGAAATCGGTTTCCTGCAATTCTGCCCCGCTTTCAAGTCCTCTTGGCAGCCTTACTTCAATATATTTTTGGACGATAGCTGTCATTTATAACTCTGCAGGTTTGTGAGTGACAGTGCCCCTGAGCTCCTTTCTTCAACTCGCTTTCTTGTGAGCTGGCCGCAACACCGCAGGATTGCTTCAGGCCCTAGTGTGGTTCCGGCACGGCACGCTGAGCCTTTGGTTAATTCCTCTTCCTGGTGGGAAATGAGAGTTAAATTTGCCCGTCCAGACACCTCCAGCTAGTCTCTCATTGGTTCTCCCTATTCCTGTTCATTTTCCGCAGAAATTGCAAACTGGGCCAAACAGGAGGTTAAAGGCACTGACTCTCCAAGTGGGGAGAGAGTTAGTAAAGCGTCTGGAATGTTTCACCCGAGTACCAGGGGACGAAACCTGAGACACCTTTGAACACGTTTCCCAATCACACGGTGGATCATACTGTGGGTTCCAAATGCATGTTTTAGCTGGAGGAAGAATCCCTTAAACCTGGAGAGTTGAGACCCATGGAATGGGTACCATGCAATATGGCTTCAAAGAGTGTGCATTTGCTCACCGATCCTCACCAATCCTTTCACTGCTGCGTTTATTGCGCTGTACACACGCTTGATTCTCTTTCGGAGACATATAAATCCATAGGTTTTAAGATTCTTACTAGTCAGGTATATTCTTAGGCGTTTAATATGGGGTGTTGAGTCCACTTTGTTGAGCAAGGAGTAGCTCTTGTCTATTACATATTTGGCTTATGGAACGGGATCTGTGCTAATTTCAATCTCTGGTTTTATGCAGCACCCCAACTCACCTTTCCCCTTAAGCAAGCATAAGTTGGTTTTCTACATTTGAGACCCTGTTCTGTTTTGTAATTCAGTTCCTGTGTAGCCAAGTTTACTTTCCGTGTAGTAGTGATATCTTATGATGTTTCTTTTTCTGTGTGACTTATTTCACTTAGAATCATCGTACCTGAATCCACTCATTATGCTGCTACGGGCCTGATGACATAGATTTCATTGCTGAGTGATATTGCATTGTACGTAAGTACCACAAATTCTTTATCCATTTTTCGCTTTCTGTGATATTGAACTTGTACCGTAAACGAGGTTCTTGTAAACAGAGCCGTCCCAAACTTTGGGGTGGCTGTGTCTTTTTGATTTTAATTTCCCTAAACTATAGGACCATAAGTGGAATTGCCCTAGGCTCTGTTGCCTTGTTTTTTAGATGTTTCAGGAAACACCATACACTTCTCCAGAGTGGCTGTTGGCAATTTACATCCCGCCCATCAGCATAACAAGGCTCCCAGTTCTCCATGGCCTGTCCTGCCTTTCTGGATTTTACACTTTTTTCAGATGGCCCTTTTGACCGGGGGGCAGTGAGACTTCATTGTAGTGCAGATTTCCTTTGCAAGCTTGCTTGGTTGGCCAAAAAGGGCGTATGCGTTTTTTTCTGAATATATTCAGGAAAAAACGCATACGCCCTTTTTGGCCAAGTGCATCATTGTGGACGTTCTGCCTCTTTTCCTATGCTTTACATGCAATTCCAGTCTACCTCCTGAAATCGGTTTCCTGCAATTCTGCCCCGCTTTCAAGTCCTCTTGGCAGCCTTACTTCAATATATTTTTGGACGATAGCTGTCATTTATAACTCTGCAGGTTTGTGAATGACAGTGCCCCTAAGCTCCTTTCTTCAACTCGCTTTCTTGTGAGCTGGCCGCAACACCGCATGATTGCTTCATGCCCTAGTATGGTTCCGGCACGGCACGCTGAGCCTTTGGTTAATTCCTCTTCCTGGTTGGAAATGAGAGTTAAATTTGCCCGTCCAGACACCTCCAGCTAGTCTCTCATTGGTTCTCCCTATTCCTGTTCATTTTCCGCAGAAATTGCAAACTGGACCAAACAGGAGGTTAAAGGCACTGACTCTCCAAGTGGGGAGAGAGTAAGTAAAGCATCTGGAATGTTGCACCCGAGTACCAGGGGACGAAACCTGAGACACCTTTGAACACGTTTCCCAATCACACGGTGGATCATACTCTGGGTTCCACATGCATGTTTTAGCTGAAGGAAGAATCCCTTAAACCTGGAGAGTTGAGACCCTTGGAATGGGTACCATGCAATATGGCTTCAAAGAGTATGCATTTGCTCACCGATCCTCACCAGTCCTTTCACTGCTGCGTTTATTGCGCTGTACACACGCTTGATTCTCTTTCGGAGACATATAAATCCATAGGTTTTAAGATTCTTACTAGTCAGGTATATTCTTAGGCGTTTAATATGGGGTGTTGAGTCCACTTCGTTGAGCAAGGAGTAACTCTTGTCTATTACATATTTGGCTTATGGAACGGTATCTGTGCTATTTTCAATCTCTGGTTTTATGCAGCACCCCAACTCACCTTTCCCCTTAAGCAAGCATAAGTAGGTTTTCTACATTTGAGACCCTGTTCTGTTTTGTAATTCAGTTCCTGGGTAGCCAAGTTTACATTCCGTGTAGTAGTGATATCTTATGATGTTTCTTTTTCTGTGTGACTTGTTTCACTTAGAATCAGCGTACCTGAATCCACTCATTATGCTGCTACGGGCCTGATGACATAGATTTCATTGCTGAGTGATATTGCATTGTATGTAAGTACTACAATTTCTTTATCCATTTTTCGCTTTCTGCAATATTGAACTTGTACCGTAAACGAGGTTCTTGTAAACAGAGCCGTCCCAAACTTTGGGGTGGCTGTGTCTTTTTGATTTTAATTTCCCTAAGCTATAGGACCATAAGTGGAAGTGCCCTAGGCTCTGTTGCTTTGTTTTTTAGATGTTTCAGGAAACACCATACACTTCTCCAGAGTGGCTGTTGGCAATTTACATCCCGCCCATCAGCATAACAAGGCTCCCAGTTCTCCATGGCCTGTCCTGCCTTTCTGGATTTTACACTTTTTTCAGATGGCCCTTTTGACCGGGGAGCAGTGAGACTTCATTGTAGTGCAGATTTCATTTGCAAGCTTGCTTGGTTGGCCAAAAAGTGCGTATGCGTTTTTTCCTGAATATATTCAGGAAAAAACGCATACGCCCTTTTTGGCCAAGTGCATCATTGTGGACGTTCTGCCTCTTTTCCTGTGCTTTACATGCAATTCCAGTCTACCTCCTGAAATCGGTTTCCTGCAATTCTGCCCCGCTTTCAAGTCCTCTTGGCAGCCTTACTTCAATATATTTTTGGATGATAGCTGTCATTTATAACTCTGCAGGTTTGTGAGTGACAGTGCCCCTGAGCTCCTTTCTTCAACTCGCTTTCTTGTGAGCTGGCCGCAACACCGCAGGATTGCTTCAGGCCCTAGTGTGGTTCCGGCATGGCACGCTGAGCCTTTGGTTAATTCCTCTTCCTGGTGGGAAATGAGAGTTAAATTTGCCCGTCCAGACACCTCCAGCTAGTCTCTCATTGGTTCTCCCTATTCCTGTTCATTTTCCGCAGAAATTGCAAACTGGGCCAAACAGGAGGTTAAAGGCACTGACTCTCCAAGTGGGGAGAGAGTTAGTAAAGCGTCTGGAATGTTTCACCCGAGTACCAGGGGACGAAACCTGAGACACCTTTGAACACGTTTCCCAATCACACGGTGGATCATACTGTGGGTTCCAAATGCATGTTTTAGCTGGAGGAAGAATCCCTTAAACCTGGAGAGTTGAGACCCATGGAATGGGTACCATGCAATATGGCTTCAAAGAGTGTGCATTTGCTCACCGATCCTCACCAATCCTTTCACTGCTGCGTTTATTGCGCTGTACACATGCTTGATTCTCTTTCGGAGACATATAAATCCATAGGTTTTAAGATTCTTACTAGTCAGGTATATTCTTAGGCGTTTAATATGGGGTGTTGAGTCCACTTTGTTGAGCAAGGAGTAGCTCTTGTCTATTACATATTTGGCTTATGGAACGGTATCTGTGCTAATTTCAATCTCTGGTTTTATGCAGCACCCCAACTCACCTTTCCCCTTAAGCAAGCATAAGTTGGTTTTCTACATTTGAGACCCTGTTCTGTTTTGTAATTCAGTTCCTGTGTAGCCAAGTTTACATTCCGTGTAGTAGTGATATCTTATGATGTTTCTTTTTCTGTGTGACTTATTTCACTTAGAATCATCGTACCTGAATCCACTCATTATGCTGCTACGGGCCTGATGACATAGATTTCATTGCTGAGTGATATTGCATTGTACGTAAGTACCACAAATTCTTTATCCATTTTTCGCTTTCTGTGATATTGAACTTGTACCGTAAACGAGGTTCTTGTAAACAGAGCCGTCCCAAACTTTGGGGTGGCTGTGTCTTTTTGATTTTAATTTCCCTAAACTATAGGACCATAAGTGGAATTGTCCTAGGCTCTGTTGCCTTGTTTTTTAGATGTTTCAGGAAACACCATACACTTCTCCAGAGTGGCTGTTGGCAATTTACATCCCGCCCATCAGCATAACAAGGCTCCCAGTTCTCCATGGCCTGTCCTGCCTTTCTGGATTTTACACTTTTTTCAGATGGCCCTTTTGACCGGGGGGCAGTGAGACTTCATTGTAGTGCAGATTTCCTTTGCAAGCTTGCTTGGTTGGCCAAAAAGGGCGTATGCGTTTTTTTCTGAATATATTCAGGAAAAAACGCATACGCCCTTTTTGGCCAAGTGCATCATTGTGGACGTTCTGCCTCTTTTCCTATGCTTTACATGCAATTCCAGTCTACCTCCTGAAATCGGTTTCCTGCAATTCTGCCCCGCTTTCAAGTCCTCTTGGCAGCCTTACTTCAATATATTTTTGGACGATAGCTGTCATTTATAACTCTGCAGGTTTGTGAATGACAGTGCCCCTAAGCTCCTTTCTTCAACTCGCTTTCTTGTGAGCTGGCCGCAACACCGCATGATTGCTTCATGCCCTAGTATGGTTCCGGCACGGCACGCTGAGCCTTTGGTTAATTCCTCTTCCTGGTTGGAAATGAGAGTTAAATTTGCCCGTCCAGACACCTCCAGCTAGTCTCTCATTGGTTCTCCCTATTCCTGTTCATTTTCCGCAGAAATTGCAAACTGGACCAAACAGGAGGTTAAAGGCACTGACTCTCCAAGTGGGGAGAGAGTAAGTAAAGCATCTGGAATGTTGCACCCGAGTACCAGGGGACGAAACCTGAGACACCTTTGAACACGTTTCCCAATCACACGGTGGATCATACTCTGGGTTCCACATGCATGTTTTAGCTGAAGGAAGAATCCCTTAAACCTGGAGAGTTGAGACCCTTGGAATGGGTACCATGCAATATGGCTTCAAAGAGTATGCATTTGCTCACCGATCCTCACCAGTCCTTTCACTGCTGCGTTTATTGCGCTGTACACACGCTTGATTCTCTTTCGGAGACATATAAATCCATAGGTTTTAAGATTCTTACTAGTCAGGTATATTCTTAGGCGTTTAATATGGGGTGTTGAGTCCACTTCGTTGAGCAAGGAGTAACTCTTGTCTATTACATATTTGGCTTATGGAACGGTATCTGTGCTATTTTCAATCTCTGGTTTTATGCAGCACCCCAACTCACCTTTCCCCTTAAGCAAGCATAAGTAGGTTTTCTACATTTGAGACCCTGTTCTGTTTTGTAATTCAGTTCCTGGGTAGCCAAGTTTACATTCCGTGTAGTAGTGATATCTTATGATGTTTCTTTTTCTGTGTGACTTGTTTCACTTAGAATCAGCGTACCTGAATCCACTCATTATGCTGCTACGGGCCTGATGACATAGATTTCATTGCTGAGTGATATTGCATTGTATGTAAGTACTACAATTTCTTTATCCATTTTTCGCTTTCTGCAATATTGAACTTGTACCGTAAACGAGGTTCTTGTAAACAGAGCCGTCCCAAACTTTGGGGTGGCTGTGTCTTTTTGATTTTCATTTCCCTAAGCTATAGGACCATAAGTGGAAGTGCCCTAGGCTCTGTTGCTTTGTTTTGTAGATGTTTCAGGAAACACCATACACTTCTCCAGAGTGGCTGTTGGCAATTTACATCCCGCCCATCAGCATAACAAGGCTCCCAGTTCTCCATGGCCTGTCCTGCCTTTCTGGATTTTACACTTTTTTCAGATGGCCCTTTTGACCGGGGGGCAGTGAGACTTCATTGTAGTGCAGATTTCATTTGCAAGCTTGCTTGTTTGGCCAAAAAGGGCGTATGCGTTTTTTCCTGAATATATTCAGGAAAAAACGCATACGCCCTTTTTGGCCAAGTGCATCATTGTGGACGTTCTGCCTCTTTTCCTGTGCTTTACATGCAATTCCAGTCTACCTCCTGAAATCGGTTTCCTGCAATTCTGCCCCGCTTTCAAGTCCTCTTGGCAGCCTTACTTCAACATATTTTTGGACGATAGCTGTCATTTATAACTCTGCAGGTTTGTGAGTGACAGTGCCCCTGAGCTCCTTTCTTCAACTCGCTTTCTTGTGAGCTGGCCGCAACACCGCAGGATTGCTTCAGGCCCTAGTGTGGTTCCGGCACGGCACGCTGAGCCTTTGGTTAATTCCTCTTCCTGGTGGGAAATGAGAGTTAAATTTGCCCGTCCAGACACCTCCAGCTAGTCTCTCATTGGTTCTCCCTATTCCTGTTCATTTTCCGCAGAAATTGCAAACTGGGCCAAACAGGAGGTTAAAGGCACTGACTCTCCAAGTGGGGAGAGAGTAAGTAAAGCATCTGGAATGTTGCACCCGAGTACCAGGGGACGAAACCTGAGACACCTTTGAACACGTTTCCCAATCACACGGTGGATCATACTCTGGGTTCCACATGCATGTTTTAGCTGAAGGAAGAATCCCTTAAACCTGGAGAGTTGAGACCCATGGAATGGGTACCATGCAATATGGCTTCAAAGAGTATGCATTTGCTCACCGATCCTCACCAATCCTTTCACTGCTGCGTTTATTGCGCTGTACACACGCTTGATTCTCTTTCGGAGACATATAAATCCATAGGTTTTAAGATTCTTACTAGTCAGGTATATTCTTAGGCGTTTAATATGGGGTGTTGAGTCCACTTCGTTGAGCAAGGAGTAGCTCTTGTCTATTACATATTTGGCTTATGGAACGGTATCTGTGCTAATTTCAATCTCTGGTTTTATGCAGCACCCCAACTCACCTTTCCCCTTAAGCAAGCATAAGTTGGTTTTCTACATTTGAGACCCTGTTCTGTTTTGTAATTCAGTTCCTGGGTAGCCAAGTTTACATTCCATGTAGTAGTGATATCTTATGATGTTTCTTTTTCTGTGTGACTTGTTTCACTTAGAATCATCGTACCTGAATCCACTCATTATGCTGCTACGGGCCTGATGACATAGATTTCATTGCTGAGTGATATTGCATTGTATGTAAGTACTACAACTTCTTTATCCATTTTTCGCTTTCTGCAATATTGAACTTGTACCGTAAACGAGGTTCTTGTAAACAGAGCCGTCCCAAACTTTGGGGTGGCTGTGTCTTTTTGATTTTAATTTCCCTAAGCTATAGGACCATAAGTGGAAGTGCCCTAGGCTCTGTTGCTTTGTTTTGTAGATGTTTCAGGAAACACCATACACTTCTCCAGAGTGGCTGTTGGCAATTTACATCCCGCCCATCAGCATAACAAGGCTCCCAGTTCTCCATGGCCTGTCCTGCCTTTCTGGATTTTACACTTTTTTCAGATGGCCCTTTTGACCGGGGGGCAGTGAGACTTCATTGTAGTGCAGATTTCTTTTGCAAGCTTGCTTGGTTGGCCAAAAAGGGCGTATGCGTTTTTTCCTGAATATATTCAGGAAAAAACGCATATGCCCTTTTTGGCCAAGTGCATCATTGTGGACGTTCTGCCTCTTTTCCTGTGCTTTACATGCAATTCCAGTCTACCTCCTGAAATCGGTTTCCTGCAATTCTGCCCCGCTTTCAAGTCCTCTTGGCAGCCTTACTTCAATATATTTTTGGACGATAGCTGTCATTTATAACTCTGCATGTTTGTGAGTGACAGTGCCCCTGAGCTCCTTTCTTCAACTCGCTTTCTTGTGAGCTGTCCGCAACACCGCAGGATTGCTTCATGCCCTAGTGTGGTTCCGGCACCGCACACTGAGCCTTTGGTTAATTCCTCTTCCTGGTGGGCAATGAGAGTTAAATTTGCCCGTCCAGACACCTCCAGCTAGTCTCTCATTGGTTCTCCCTATTCCTGTTCATTTTCCGCAGAAATTGCAAACTGGGCCAAACAGGAGTTTAAAGGCACTGACTCTCCAAGTGGGGAGAGAGTTAGTAAAGCGTCTGGAATGTTGCACCCGAGTACCAGGGGACGAAAACTGAGACACCTTTGAACACGTTTCCCAATCACACGGTGGATCATACTCTGGGTTCCACATGCATGTTTTAGCTGAAGGAAGAATCCCTTAAACCTGGAGAGTTGAGACCCGTGGAATGGGTACCATGCAATATGACTTCAAAGGGTCTTCATTTGCTCACCGAACCTCTCCAATCCTATCACTGCTGCGTTTATGACCATGTACACACGCTTGATTCTCTTTCGGAGACATAGCAATCCATAGGTTTTAAGATACTTACCAGTCAGGTACATTCTTAGGTGTTTAATATGGGATGTTGAGTCCATTTCGTTGAGCAAGGAGTAGCTCTTGTCTATTCCATATTTGGCTTAAGGAACTTTATCTGTGCTCATTTCAATCTCTGGTTTTATGCAGCACCCCAACTCACCTTTCCCTTTAAGCAAGCATATGTTGGTTTTCTAAATTTGAGACCCTGTTCTGTTTTGTAAACCAGTTCCTGTGTAGCCAAGTTTACATTCCATGTATTAGTGATATCTTATGATGTTTCTTTTTCTGTGTGACTTATTTCAGTTAGAATCATCATACCTGAATCCACTCATTATGCTGCTACGGGCCTGATGACATAGATGTCATTGCTGAGTGATATTGTATTGTACGTAAGTACCACAACTTCTTTATCCATTTTTCACTTTCTGCAATTTTGAACTTGTACCGTAAACGAGGTTCTTGTAAACAGAGCCGTCCCAAACTTTGGGGTGGCTGTGTCTTTTTGATTTTCATTTCCCTAAGCTATAGGACCATAAGTGGAAGTGCCCTAGGCTCTGTTGCTTTGTTTTGTAGATGTTTCAGGAAACACCATACACTTCTCCAGAGTGGCTGTTGGCAATTTACATCCCGCCCATCAGCATAACAAGGCTCCCAGTTCTCCATGGCCTGTCCTGCCTTTCTGGATTTTACACTTTTTTCAGATGGCCCTTTTGACCGGGGGGCAGTGAGACTTCATTGTAGTGCAGATTTCCTTTGCAAGCTTGCTTGGTTGGCCAAAAAGGGCGTATGCGTTTTTTCCTGAATATATTCAGGAAAAAACGCATACGCCCTTTTTGGCCAAGTGCATCATTGTGGACGTTCTGCCTCTTTTCCTATGCTTTACATGCAATTCCAGTCTACCTCCTGAAATCGGTTTCCTGCAATTCTGCCCCGCTTTCAAGTCCTCTTGGCAGCCTTACTCCAATATATTTTTGGACGATAGCTGTCATTTATAACTCTGCAGGTTTGTGAGTGACAGTGCCCCTGAGCTACTTTCTTCAACTCGCTTTCTTGTGAGCTGGCCGCAACACCGCAGGATTGCTTCATGCCCTAGTGTGGTTCCGGCACGGCACGCTGAGCCTTTGGTTAATTCCTCTTCCTGGTGGGAAATGAGAGTTAAATTTGCCCGTCCAGACACCTCCAGCTAGTCTCTCATTGGTTCTCCCTATTCCTGTTCATTTTCCGCAGAAATTGCAAACTGGGCCAAACAGGAGGTTAAAGGCACTGACTCTCCAAGTGGGGAGAGAGTAAGTAAAGCGTCTGGAATGTTGCACCCGAGTACGAGGGGACGAAACCTGAGACACCTTTGAACACGTTTCCCAATCACACGGTGGATCATACTCTGGGTTCCACATGCATGTTTTAGCTGAAGGAAGAATCCCTTAAACCTGGAGAGTTGAGACCCATGGAATGGGTACCATGCAATATGGATTCAAAGAGTATGCATTTGCTCACCGATCCTCACCAATCCTTTCACTGCTGCGTTTATTGCGCTGTACACACGCTTGATTCTCTTTCGGAGACATATAAATCCATAGGTTTTAAGATTCTTACTAGTCAGGTATATTCTTAGGCGTTTAATATGGGGTGTTGAGTCCACTTCGTTGAGCAAGGAGTAGCTCTTGTCTATTACATATTTGGCTTATGGAACGGTATCTGTGCTAATTTCAATCTCTGGTTTTATGCAGCACCCCAACTCACCTTTCCCCTTAAGCAAGCATAAGTTGGTTTTCTACATTTGAGACCCTGTTCTGTTTTGTAATTCAGTTCCTGTGTAGCCAAGTTTACATTCCGTGTAGTAGTGATATCTTATGATGTTTCTTTTTCTGTGTGACTTATTTCACTTAGAATCATCGTACCTGAATCCACTCATTATGCTGCTACGGGCCTGATGACATAGATTTCATTGCTGAGTGATATTGCATTGTACGTAAGTACCACAAATTCTTTATCCATTTTTCGCTTTCTGTGATATTGAACTTGTACCGTAAACGAGGTTCTTGTAAACAGAGCCGTCCCAAACTTTGGGGTGGCTGTGTCTTTTTGATTTTAATTTCCCTAAGCTATAGGACCATAAGTGGAAGTGCCCTAGGCTCTGTTGCTTTGTTTTTTAGATGTTTCAGGAAACACCATACACTTCTCCAGAGTGGCTGTTGGCAATTTACATCCCACCCATCAGCATAACAAGGCTCCCAGTTCTCCATGGCCTGTCCTGCCTTTCTGGATTTTACACTTTTTTCAGATGGCCCTTTTGACCGGGGGGCAGTGAGACTTCATTGTAGTGCAGATTTCTTTTGCAAGCTTGCTTGGTTGGCCAAAAAGGGCGTATGCGTTTTTTCCTGAATATATTCAGGAAAAAACGCATACGCCCTTTTTGGCCAAGTGCATCATTGTGGACGTTCTGCCTCTTTTCCTGTGCTTTACATGCAATTCCAGTCTACCTCCTGAAATCGGTTTCCTGCAATTCTGCCCCGCTTTCAAGTCCTCTTGGCAGCCTTACTTCAATATATTTTTGGACGATAGCTGTCATTTATAACTCTGCATGTTTGTGAGTGACAGTGCCCCTGAGCTCCTTTCTTCAACTCGCTTTCTTGTGAGCTGTCCGCAACACCGCAGGATTGCTTCATGCCCTAGTGTGGTTCCGGCACCGCACACTGAGCCTTTGGTTAATTCCTCTTCCTGGTGGGCAATGAGAGTTAAATTTGCCCGTCCAGACACCTCCAGCTAGTCTCTCATTGGTTCTCCCTATTCCTGTTCATTTTCCGCAGAAATTGCAAACTGGGCCAAACAGGAGGTTAAAGGCACTGACTCTCCAAGTGGGGAGAGAGTTAGTAAAGCGTCTGGAATGTTGCACCCGAGTACCAGGGGATGAAAACTGAGACACCTTTGAACACGTTTCCCAATCACACGGTGGATCATACTCTGGGTTCCACATGCATGTTTTAGCTGAAGGAAGAATCCCTTAAACCTGGAGAGTTGAGACCCGTGGAATGGGTACCATGCAATATGACTTCAAAGGGTCTTCATTTGCTCACCGAACCTCTCCAATCCTATCACTGCTGCGTTTATGCCCCTGTACACACGTTTGATTCTCTTTTGGAAACATAGCAATCCATAGGTTTTAAGATACTTACTAGTCAGGTACATTCTTAGGCGTTTAATATGGGGTGTTGAGTCCATTTCGTTGAGCAAGGAGTAGCTCTTGTCTATTCCATATTTGGCTTAAGGAACTTTATCTGTGCTCATTTCAATCTCTGGTTTTATGCAGCACCCCAACTCACCTTTCCCCTTAAGCAAGCATATGTTGGTTTTCTAAATTTGAGACCCTGTTCTGTTTTGTAATCCAGTTCCTGTGTAGCCAAGTTTACATTCCATGTATTAGTGATATCTTATGATGTTTCTATTTCTGTGTGACTTATTTCAGTTAGAATCATCATACCTGAATCCACTCATTATGCTGCTACGGGCCTGATGACATAGATGTCATTGCTGAGTGATATTGTATTGTACGTAAGTACCACAACTTCTTTATCCATTTTTCACTTTCTGCAATTTTGAACTTGTACCGTAAACGAGGTTCTTGTAAACAGAGCCGTCCCAAATTTTGGGGTGGCTGTGTCTTTTTGATTTTCATTTCCCTAAGCTATAGGACCATAAGTGGAAGTGCCCTAGGCTCTGTTGCTTTGTTTTTTAGATGTTTCAGGAAACACCATACACTTCTCCAGAGTGGCTGTTGGCAATTTACATCCCGCCCATCAGCATAACAAGGCTCCCAGTTCTCCATGGCCTGTCCTGCCTTTCTGGATTTTACACTTTGTTCAGATGGCCCTTTTGACCGGGGGGCAGTGAGACTTCATTGTAGTGCAGATTTCCTTTGCAAGCTTGCTTGGTTGGCCAAAAAGGGCGTATGCGTTTTTTCCTGAATATATTCAGGAAAAAACGCATACGCCCTTTTTGGCCAAGTGCATCATTGTGGACGTTCTGCCTCTTTTCCTATGCTTTACATGCAATTCCAGTCTACCTCCTGAAATCGGTTTCCTGCAATTCTGCCCCGCTTTCAAGTCCTCTTGGCAGCCTTACTCCAATATATTTTTGGACGATAGCTGTCATTTATAACTCTGCAGGTTTGTGAGTGACAGTGCCCCTGAGCTACTTTCTTCAACTCGCTTTCTTGTGAGCTGGCCGCAACACCGCAGGATTGCTTCATGCCCTAGTGTGGTTCCGGCATGGCACGCTGAGCCTTTGGTTAATTCCTCTTCCTGGTGGGAAATGAGAGTTAAATTTGCCCGTCCAGACACCTCCAGCTAGTCTCTCATTGGTTCTCCCTATTCCTGTTCATTTTCCGCAGAAATTGCAAACTGGGCCAAACAGGAGGTTAAAGGCACTGACTCTCCAAGTGGGGAGAGAGTAAGTAAAGCGTCTGGAATGTTGCACCCGAGTACGAGGGGACGAAACCTGAGACACCTTTGAACACGTTTCCCAATCACACGGTGGATCATACTCTGGGTTCCACATGCATGTTTTAGCTGAAGGAAGAATCCCTTAAACCTGGAGAGTTGAGACCCATGGAATGGGTACCATGCAATATGGATTCAAAGAGTATGCATTTGCTCACCGATCCTCACCAATCCTTTCACTGCTGCCTTTATTGCGCTGTACACACGCTTGATTCTCTTTCGGAGACATATAAATCCATAGGTTTTAAGATTCTTACTAGTCAGGTATATTCTTAGGCGTTTAATATGGGGTGTTGAGTCCACTTCGTTGAGCAAGGAGTAGCTCTTGTCTATTACATATTTGGCTTATGGAACGGTATCTGTGCTAATTTCAATCTCTGGTTTTATGCAGCACCCCAACTCACCTTTCCCCTTAAGCAAGCATAAGTTGGTTTTCTACATTTGAGACCCTGTTCTGTTTTGTAATTCAGTTCCTGTGTAGCCAAGTTTACATTCCGTGTAGTAGTGATATCTTATGATGTTTCTTTTTCTGTGTGACTTATTTCACTTAGAATCATCGTACCTGAATCCACTCATTATGCTGCTACGGGCCTGATGACATAGATTTCATTGCTGAGTGATATTGCATTGTACGTAAGTACCACAAATTCTTTATCCATTTTTCGCTTTCTGTGATATTGAACTTGTACCGTAAACGAGGTTCTTGTAAACAGAGCCGTCCCAAACTTTGGGGTGGCTGTGTCTTTTTGATTTTAATTTCCCTAAGCTATAGGACCATAAGTGGAAGTGCCCTAGGCTCTGTTGCTTTGTTTTTTAGATGTTTCAGGAAACACCATACACTTCTCCAGAGTGGCTGTTGGCAATTTACATCCCACCCATCAGCATAACAAGGCTCCCAGTTCTCCATGGCCTGTCCTGCCTTTCTGGATTTTACACTTTTTTCAGATGGCCCTTTTGACCGGGGGGCAGTGAGACTTCATTGTAGTGCAGATTTCTTTTGCAAGCTTGCTTGGTTGGCCAAAAAGGGCGTATGCGTTTTTTCCTGAATATATTCAGGAAAAAACGCATACGCCCTTTTTGGCCAAGTGCATCATTGTGGACGTTCTGCCTCTTTTCCTGTGCTTTACATGCAATTCCAGTCTACCTCCTGAAATCGGTTTCCTGCAATTCTGCCCCGCTTTCAAGTCCTCTTGGCAGCCTTACTTCAATATATTTTTGGATGATAGCTGTCATTTATAACTCTGCAGGTTTGTGAATTTCAGTGCCCCTGAGCTCCTTTCTTCAACTCGCTTTCTTGTGAGCTGGCCGCAACACCGCAGGATTGCTTCAGGCCCTAATCTGGTTCCGGCACGGCACGCTGAGCCTTTGCTTAATTCCTCTTCCTGGTGGGAAATAAGAGTTAAATTTGACCGTCCAGACACCTCCAGCTAGTCTCTCATTGGTTCTCCCTATTCCTGTTCATCTTCCGCAGAAATTGCAAACTGGGCCAAACAGGAGGTTAAAGGCACTGACTCTCCAAGTCGGGAGAGTGTTAGTAAAGCGTCTGGAATGTTGCACCCGAGTACCAGGGGACGAGAATGGAGACATATTTGAAGACGTCTCCCGATCAAACGGTTGATCATTCTCTGGGTTCCACATGCATGTTTTAGCTGAAGGAAGAATCCCTTAAACCTGGAGAGTTGAGACCCGTGGAATGGGTACCATGCAATATGACTTCAAAGGGTCTTCATTTGCTCACCGAACCTCTCCAATCCTATCACTGCTGCGTTTATGCCCCTGTACACACGCTTGATTGTCTTTCGGAGACATAGCAATCCATAGGTTTTACGATACTTACTAGTCAGGTACATTCTTAGGCGTTTAATATGGGGTGTTGAGTCCATTTCGTTGAACAAGGAGTAGCTCTTGTCTATTCCATATTTGGCATAAGGAACTTTATCTGTGCTCATTTCAATCTCTGGTTTTATGCAGCACCCCAACTCACCTTTCCCCTTAAGCAAGCATATGTTGGTTTTCTAAATTTGAGACCCTGTTCTGTTTTGTAATCCAGTTCCTGTGTAGCCAAGTTTACATTCCGTGTATTAGTGATATCTTATGATGTTTCTTTTTCTGTGTGACTTATTTCAGTTAGAATCATCACACCTGAATGCACTCATAGTGCTGCTACGGGCCTGATGACATAGATGTCATTGCTGAGTGATATTGTATTGTACGTAAGTACCACAACTTCTTCATCCATTTTTCACTTTCTGCGATATTGAACTTGTACCGTAAACGAGGTTCTTGTAAACAGAGCCGTCCCAAACTTTGGGGTGGCTGTGTTTTTTTGATTTTCATTTCCCTAAGCTATAGGACCATAAGTGGAAGTGCCCTAGGCTCTGTTGCTTTGTTTTTTAGATGTTTCAGGAAACACCATACACTTCTCCCGAGTGGCTGTTGGCAATTTACATCCCGCCCATCAGCATAACAAGGCTCCCAGTTCTCCATGGCCTGTCCTGCCTTTCTGGATTTTACACTTTTTTCAGATGGCCCTTTTGACCGGGGGGAAGTGAGACTTCATTGTAGTGCAGATTTTCTTTGCAAGCTTGCTTGGTTGGCCAAAAAGGGCGTATGCGTTTTTTCCTGAATATATTCAGGAAAAAACGCATACGCCCTTTTTGGCCAAGTGCATCATTGTGGACGTTCTGCCTCTTTTCCTATGCTTTAAATGCAATTCCAGTCTACCTCCTGAAATCGGTTTCCTGCAATTCTGCCCCGCTTTCAAGTCCTCTTGGCAGCCTTACTTCAGTATATTTTTGGACGATAGCTGTCATTTATAACTCTGCAGGTTTGTGAATTACAGTGCCCCTGAGCTCCTTTCTTCAACTCGCTTTCTTGTGAGCTGGCCGCAACACCGCAGGATTGCTTCAGGCCCTAATCTGGTTCCGGCACGGCACGCTGAACCTTTGGTTAATTCCTCTTCCTGGTGGGAAATGAGAGTTAAATTTGCCCGTCCAGACACCTCCAGCTAGTCTCTCATTCGTTCTCCCTATTCCTGTTCATCTTCCGCAGAAATTGCAAACTGGGACAAACAGGAGGTTAAAGGCACTGACTCTCCAAGTCGGGAGAGTGTTAGTAAAGCGTCTGGAATGTTGCACCCGAGTACCAGGGGACGAGAACGGAGACATATTTGAAGACGTCTCCCGATCACACGGTTGATCATACTCTGGGTTGCACATGCATGTTTTAGCTGAAGGAAGAATCCCTTAAACCTGGAGAGTTGAGACCCGTGGAATGGGTACCATGCAATATGACTTCAAAGGGTCCTCATTTGCTCAGCGAACCTCTCCAATCCTATCACTGCTGCGTTTATGCCCCTGTACACACGCTTGATTCTCTTTCGGAGACATAGCAATCCATAGGTTTTAAGATACTTACTAGTCAGGTATATTCTTAGGCGTTTAATATGGGGTGTTGAGTCCATTTCGATGAGCAAGGAGTAGCTCTTGTCAATTCCATATTTGGCTCAAGGAACTTTATCTGTGCTCATTTCAATCTCTGTTTTTATGCAGCACCCCAACTCACCTTTTCCCTAAGCAAGCATAAGTTGGTTTTCTACATTTAAGACACTGTTCTGTTTTGTAATCCAGTTCCTGTGTAGCCAAGTTTACATTCCGTGTATTAGTGATATCTTATGATGTTTCTTTTTCTGTGTGACTGATTTCAGTTAGAATCATCATACCTGAATCCACTCATTATGCTGCTACGGGCCTGATGACATAGATGTCATTGCTGAGTGATATTGCATTGTACGTAAGTACTACAACTTCTTTATCCATTTTTCACTTTCTGCGATATTGAACTTGTACCGTAAATGAGGTTCTTGTAAACAGAGCCGTCCCAAACTTTGGGGTGGCTGTGTCTTTTTGATTTTAATTTCCCTAAGCTATAGGACCATAAGTGGAAGTGTCCTAGGCTCTGTTGCTTTGTTTTTAAGATGTTTCAGGAAACACCATACACTTCTCCAGAGTGGCTGTTGGCAGTTTACATCCCGCCCATCAGCATAACAAGGTTCCAAGTTCTCCATGGCCTGTCCTGCCTTTCTGAATTTTACACTTTTTTCAGATGGCCCTTTTGACCGGGGGGCAGTGAGACTTCATTGTAGTGCAGATTTCCTTTGCAAGCTTGCTTGGTTGGCCAAAAAGGACGTATGCGTTTTTTCCTGAATATATTCAGGAAAAAACGCATACGCCCTTTTTGGCCAAGGGCATCATTGTGGACGTTCTGCCTCTTTTCCTATGCTTTACATGCAATTCCAGTCTACCTCCTGAAATCGGTTTCCTGCAATTCTGCTCCGCTTTCAAGTCCTCTTGGCAGCCTTACTTCAGTATATTTTTGGACGATAGCTGTCATTTATAACTCTGCAGGTTTGTGAATTACAGTGCCCCTGAGCTCCTTTCTTCAACTCGCTTTCTTGTGAGCTGGCCGCAACACCGCAGGATTGCTTCAGGCCCTAATCTGGTTCCGGCACGGCACGCTGAGCCTTTGGTTAATTCCTCTTCCTGGTGGGAAATGAGAGTTAAATTTGCCCGTCCAGACACCTCCAGCTAGTCTCTCATTGGTTCTCCCTATTCCTGTTCATCTTCCGCAGAAATTGCAAACTGGGCCAACAGGAGGTTAAAGGCACTGACTCTCCAAGTCGGGAGAGTGTTAGTAAAGCGTCTGGAATGTTGCACCCGAGTACCAGGGGACGAGAACGGAGACATATTTGAACACGTCTCCCGATCACATGGTTGATCATACTCTGGGTTCCACATGCATGTTTTAGCTGAAGGAAGAATCCCTTAAACCTGGAGAGTTGAGACCCGTGGAATGGGTACCATGCAATATGACTTCAAAGGGTCTTCATTTGCTCACCGAACCGCTCCAATCCTATCACTGCTGCGTTTATGCCCCTGTACACACGCTTGATTCTCTTTCGGAGACATAGCAATCCATACGTTTTAAGATACTTACTAGTCAGGTACATTCTTAGGCATTTAATATGGGGTGTTGAGTCCATTTCGTTGAGCAAGGAGTAGCTCTTGTCTATTATGTATTTGGCTTAAGGAAACTTATCTGTGCTCATTTCAATCTCTGGTTTTATGCAGCACCCCAACTCACCTTTCCCCTTAAGCAAGCATAAGTTGGTTTTCTAAATTTGAGACCCTGTTCTGTTTTGTAATCCAGTTCCTGTGTAGCCAAGTTTACATTCCGTGTATTAGTGATATCTTATGATGTTTCTTTTTCTGTGTGACTTATTTCAGTTAGAATCATCATACCTGAATCCACTCATTATGCTGCTGCGAGCCTGATGACATAGATGTCATTGCTGAGTGATATTGCATTGTACGTAAGTACCACAACTTCTTCATCCATTTTTCACTTTCTGCGATATTGAACTTGTACCGTAAACGAGGTTCTTGTAAACAGAGCCGTCCCAAACTTTGGGGTGCCTCTGTCTTTTTGATTTTAATTTCCCTAGGCTATAGGACCATAAGTGGAAGTGCCCTAGGCTCTGTTGCTTTGTTTTTTAGATGTTTCAGGAAACACCATACACTTCTCCAGAGTGGCTGTTGGCAATTTACATCCCGCCCATCAGCATAACAAGGCTCCCAGTTCTCCATGGCCTGTCCTGCCTTTCTGGATTTTACACTTTTTTCAGATGGCCCTTTTGACCGGGGGGAAGTGAGACTTCATTGTAGTGCAGATTTCCTTTGCAAGCTTCCTTGGTTGGCCAAAAAGGGCGTATGCGTTTTTTCCTTAATATATTCAGGAAAAAACGCATACGCCCTTTTTGGCCAAGTGCATCATTGTGGACGTTCTGCCTCTTTTCCTATGCTTTACATGCAATTCCAGTCTACCTCCTGAAATCGGTTTCCTGCAATTCTGCCCCACTTTCAAGTCGTCTTGGCAGCCTTACTTCAGTATATTTTTGGACGATAGCTGTCATTTATAACTCTGCAGGTTTGCGAATTACAGTGCACCTGAGCTCCTTTCCTCAACTCGCTTTCCTGTGAGCTGGCCGCAACACCGCAGGATTGCTTCAGGCCCTAATCTGGTATCGGGACGGCACGCTGAGCCTTTGGTTAATTCCTCTTCCTGGTGGGAAATGAGAGTTAAATTTGCCCGTCCAGACACCTCCAGCTAGTCTCTCATTGGTTCTCCCTATTCCTGTTCATCTTCCGCAGAAATTGCAAACTGGGCCAAACAGGAGGTTAAAGGCACTGACTCTCCAAGTCGGGAGAGTGTTAGTAAAGCGTCTGGAGTGTTGCACCCGAGTACCAGGGGATGAGAACGGAGACATATTTGAACACGTCTCCCGATCACACGGTTGATCATACTCTGGGTTCCACATGCATGTTTTAGCTGAAGGAAGAATCCCTTAAACCTGGAGAGTTGAGACCCGTGGAATGGGTACCATGCAATATGACTTCAAAGGGTCTGCATTTGCTCACCGAACCTCTCCAATCCTATCACTGCTGCGTTTATGCCCCTGTACACACGCTTGATTCTCTTTCGGAGACATAGCAATCCATAGGTTTTAAGATACTTACTAGTCAGGTACATTGTTAGGCGTTTAATATGGGGTGTTGAGTCCATTTCGTTGAGCAAGGAGTAGCTCTTGTCTATTCCATATTTGGCTTAAGGAACTTTATCTGTGCTCATTTCAATCTCTGCTTTTATGCAGCACCCCAACTCACCTTTCCCCTTAAGCAAGCATAAGTAGGTTTTCTACATTTGAGACACTGTTCTGTTTTGTAATCCAGTTCCTGTGTAGCCAAGTTTACATACCGTGTAGTAGTGATATCTTATGATGTTTCTTTTTCTGTGTGACTTATTTCAGTTAGAATCATCATACCTGAATCCACTCATTATGCTGCTGCGGGCCTGATGACAAAGATGTCATTGCTGAGTGATATTGCATTGTACGTAAGTACCACAACTTCTTCATCCATTTTTCGCTTTCTGCGATATTGAACTTCTACCATAAACGAGGTTCTTGTAAACAGAGCCATCCCAAACATTGTGGTGCCTCTGTCTTTTTCATTTTAATTTCCCTAGGCTATAGGACCATAAGTGGAAGTGCCCTAGGCTCTGTTGCTTTGTTTTTTAGATGTTTCAGGAAACACCATACACTTCTCCAGAGTGGCTGTTGGCAATTTACATCCTGCCCATCAGCATAACAAGGCTCCCAGTTCTCCATGGCCTGTCCTGCCTTTCTGGATTTTACACTTTTTTCAGATGGCCCTTTTGACTGGTGGGAAGTGAGACTTCATTGTAGTGCAGATTTCCTTTGCAAGCTTGCTTGGTTGGCCAAAAAGGGCGTATGCGTTTTTTCCTGAATATATTCAGGAAAAAACGCATACGCCCTTTTTGGCCAAGTGCATCATTGTGGACGTTCTGCCTCTTTTCCTATGCTTTAAATGCAATTCCTGTCTACCTCCTGAAATCGATTTCCTGCAATTCTGCCCCGCTTTCAAGTCCTCTTGGCAGCCTTACTTCAGTATATTTTTGGACGATAGCTGTCATTTATAACTCTGCAGGTTTGTGAATTACAGTGCCCCTGAGCTCCTTTCTTCAACTCGATTTCTTGCGAGCTGGCCACAACAACGCAGGATTGCTTCAGGCCATAATCTGGTTCCGGCACGGCATGCTGAGCCTTTGGTTAATTCCTCTTCCTGGTGGGAAATGAGAGTTAAATTTGCCCGTCCAGACACCTCCAGCTAGTCTCTCATTGGTTCTCCCTATTCCTGTTCATTTTCCGCAGAATTTGCAAACTGGGCCAAACAGGAGGTTAAAGGCACTGTCTCTCCAAGTCGGGAGAGTGTTAGTAAAGCGTCTGGAATGTTGCACCCGAGTACCAGGGGACGAGAACGGAGACATATTTGAACACGTCTCCCGATCACACGGTTGATCATAATCTGGGTTCCACATGCATGTTTTAGCTCAAGGAAGAATCCCTTAAACCTGGAGAGTTGAGACCCGTGGAATGGGTACCATGCAATATGACTTCAAAGGGTCTTCATTTGCTCACCGAACCTCTCCAATCCTATCACTGCTGCGTTTATGCCCCTGTACACACGCTTGATTCTCTTTCGGAGACATAGCAATCCATAGGTTTTAAGATTCTTACTAGTCAGGTACATTCTTAGGCGTTTAATATGGGGTGTTGAGTCTATTTCGATGAGGAAGGAGTAGCTCTTGTCAATTCCATATTTGGCTCAAGGAACTTTATCTGTGCTCATTTCAATCTCTGTTTTTATGCAGCACCCCAACTCACCTTTTCCCTTAAGCAAGCATAAGTTGGTTTTCTAAATTTGAGACACTGTTCTGTTTTGTAATCCAGTTCCTGTGTAGCCAAGTTTACATTCCGTGTATTAGTGATGTCTTATGATGTTTCTTTTTCTGTGTGACTTATTTCAGTTAGAATCATCATACCTGAATCCACTCATTATGCTGCTATGGGCCTGATGACATAGATGTCATTGCTGAGTGATATTGCATTGTACGTAAGTACTACAACTTCTTTATCCATTTTTCGCTTTCTGCGATATTGAACTTGTACTGTAACCGAGGTTCTTATAAACAGAGCCATCCCAAACTTTGGGGTGGCTGTGTCTTTTTGATTTTCATTGCCCTAAGCTATAGGACCATAAGTGGAAGTGCCCTAGGCTCTGTTGCTTTGTTTTTTAGATGTTTCAGGAAACACCATACACTTCTCCCGAGTGGCTGTTGGCAATTTACATCCCGCCCATCAGCATAACAAGGCTCCCAGTTCTCCATGGCCTGTCCTGCCTTTCTGGATTTTACACTTTTTTCAGATGGCCCTTTTGACCGGGGGGCAGTGAGACTTCATTGTAGTGCAGATTTCCTTTGCAAGCTTGCTTGGTTGGCCAAAAAGGGCGTATGAGTTTTTTCCTGAATATATTCAGGCAAAAAACGCATACGCCCTTTTTGGCCAAGTGCATCATTGTGGACGTTCTGCCTCTTTTCCTATGCTTTAAATGCAATTCCAGTCTACCTCCTGAAATCGGTTTCCTGCAATTCTGCCCCGCTTTCAATTCCTCTTGGAAGCCTTACTTCAGTATATTTTTGGATGATAGCTGTCATTTATAACTCTGCAGGTTTGTGAATGACAGTGCCCCTGAGCTCCTTTCCTCAACTCGCTTTCCTGTGAGCTGGCCGCAACACCGCAGGATTGCTTCAGGCCCTAATCTGGTATCGGGACGGCTCGCTGAGCCTTTGGTTAATTCCTCTTCCTGGTGGGAAATGAGAGTTAAATTTGCCCGTCAAGACACCTCCAGCTAGTCTCTCATTGGTTCTCCCTATTCCTGTTCATCTTCCGCAGAAATTGCAAACTGGGCCAAACAGGAGGTTAAAGGCACTGACTCTCCAAGTCGGGATAGTGTTAGTAAAGCGTCTGGAATGTTGCACCCGAGTACCAGGGGACGAGAACGGAGACATATTTGAACACGTCTCCAGATCACACGGTTGATCATAATCGGGGCTCCACATGTATGTTTTAGCTGAAGGAAGAATCCTTTAAACCTGGAGAGATGAGACCCCTGGAATGGGTACCATGCAATATGATTCAAAGGATCTTCATTTGCTCACCGAACCTCTCCAATCCTATCACTGCTGCGTTTATGCGCCTGTACACACGCTTGATACTCTTTCGGAGACATAGCAATCCATAGGTTTTAAGATACTTACTAGTCAGGTACATTCTTAGGCGTTTAATATGGGGTGTTGAGTCCATTTCGTTGAGCAAGGAGTAGCTCTTGTCTATTCCATATTTGGCTTAAGGAACTTTATCTGTGCTCATTTCAATCTCTGGTTTTATGCAGCACCCCAACTCACCTTTCCCCTTAAACAAGCATAAGTTGGTTTTCTAAATTTGAGACCCTGTTCTGTTTTGTAATCCAGTTCCTGTGTAGCCAAGTCTACATTCCGTGTATTAGTGATATCTTATGATGTTTCTTTTTCTGCGTGACTTATTTCAGTTAGAATCATCATACCTGAATCAACTCATTATGCTGCTGCAGGCCTGATGACATACATGTCATTGCTGAGTGATATTGCATTGTACGTAAGTACCACATCTTCTTCATCTATTTTTCACTTTCTGCGATATTGAACTTGTACCGTAAACGAGGTTCTTGTAAACAGAGCCGTCCGAAACTTTGGGGTGCCTCTGTCTTTTTGATTTTAATTTCCGTAGGCTATAGGACCATAAGTGGAAGTGCCCTAGGCTCTGTTGCTTTGTTTTTTAGATGTTTCAGGAAACACCATACACTTCTCCCGAGTGGCTGTTGGCAATTTACATCCCACCCATCAGCATAACAAGGCTCCCAGTTCTCCATGGCCTGTCCTGCCTTTCTGGATTTTACACTTTTTTCAGATGGCCCTTTTGACCGGGGGGAAGTGAGACTTCATTGTAGTGCAGATTTCCTTTGCAAGCTTGCTTGCTTGGCCAAAAAGGGCGTATGCGTTTGTTCCTGAATATATTCAGGAAAAAACGCATACGCCCTTTTTGGCCAAGTGCATCATTGTCGACGTTCTGCCTCTTTTCCTATGCTTTAAATGCAATTCCAGTCTACCTCCTGAAATCGGTTTCCTGCAATTCTGCCCCACTTTCAAGTCCTCTTGGCAGCCTTACTTCAGTATATTTTTGGACGATAGCTGTCATTTATAACTCTGCAGGTTTGTGAATGACAGTGCCCCTGAGCTCCTTTCTTCAACTCGATTTCTTGTGAGCTGGCCGCAACATCACAGGATTGCTTCAGGCCCTAATCTGGTTCTTGCACGGCACGCTCAGCCTTTGGTTAATTCCTCTTCCTGGTGGGAAATGAGAGTTAAATTTGCCCGTCCAGACACCTCCAGCTAGTCTCTCATTGGTTCTCCCTATTCCTGTTCATCTTCCGCAGAAATTGCAAACTGGGCCAAACAGGAGGTTAAAGGCACTGTCTCTCCAAGTCAGGAGAGTGTTAGTAAAGCGTCTGGAATGTTGCACCCGAGTACCAGGGGACGAGAACGGAGACATATTTGAAGACGTCTCCCGATCACACGGTTGATCATACTCTGGGTTCCACATGCATGTTTTAGCTGAAGGAAGAATCCCTTAAACCTGGAGAGTTGAGACCTGTGGAATGGGTAACATGCAATATGACTTCAAAGGGTCTTCATTTGCTCACCGAACCTCTCCAATCCTATCACAGCTGCGTTTATGCCCCTGTACACACGCTTGATTCTCTTTCGGAGACATAGCAATCCATAGGTTTTAAGATACTTACTAGTCAGGTACATTCTTAGGCGTTTAATATGGTGTGTTGAGTCCATTTCGTTGAGCAAGGAGTAGCTCTTGTCTATTACGTATTTGGCTTAAGGAAACTTATCTGTGTTCATTTCAATCTCTGGTTTTATGCAGCACCCCAACTCACCTTTCCCCTTAAGCAAGCATAAGTTGGTTTTCTAAATTTGAGACACTGTTCTGTTTTGTAATCCAGTTCCTGTGTAGCCAAGTTTACATTCCGTGTATTAGTGATATCTTATGATGTTTCTTTTTCTGTGGGACTTATTTCAGTTAGAATCATCATACCTGAATGCACTCATTATGCTGCTGCGGGCCTGATGACATAGATGTCATTGCTGAGTGATATTGCATTGTACGTAAGTACCACAACTTCTTCATCCATTTTTCACTTTCTGCGATATTGAACTTGTACCGTAAACGAGGTTCTTGTAAACAGAGCCGTCCCAAACTTTGGGGTACCTCTGTCTGTTTGATTTTAATTTCCCTAGGCTATAGGACCATAAGTGGATGTGCCATAGGCTCTGTTGCTTTGTTTTTTAGATGTTTCAGGAAACACCATACACTTCTCCAGAGTGGCTGTTGGCAATTTACATCCCACCCATCAGCATAACAAGGCTCCCAGTTCTCCATGGCCTGTCCTGCCTTTCTGGATTTTACACTTTTTTCAGATGGCCCTTTTGACCGGGGGGAAGTGAGACTTCATTGTAGTGCAGATTTCCTTTGCAAGCTTGCTTGGTTGGCCAAAAAGGGCGTATGCGTTTTTTCCTGAATATATTCAGGAAAAAAACGCATACGCCCTTTTTGGCCAAGTGCATCATTGTGGACGTTTGGCCTCTTTTCCTATGCTTTAAATGCAATTCCAGTCTACCTCCTGAAATCCCAATTCTGCCCCGCTTTCAAGTCCTCTTGGCAGCCTTACTTCAGTATATTTTTGGACGATAGCTGTCATTTATAACTCTGCAGGTTTGTGAATTACAGTGCCCCTGAGCTCCTTTCTTCAACTCGCTTTCTTGTGAGCTGGCCGCAACACCGCTGGATTACTTCAGGCCCTAATATGGTTCCGGCACGACACACTGAGCCTTTGGTTAATTCCTCTTCCTGGTGGGAAATGAGAGTTAAATTTGCCCGTCCAGACACCTCCAGCTAGTCTCTCATTGGTTCTCCCTATTCCTGTTCATCTTCCACAGAAATTGTAAACTGGGCCAAACAGGAGGTTAAAGGCACTGCCTCTCCAAGTCGGGAGAGTGTTAGTAAAGCGTCTGACATGTTGCACCCGAGAAGCAGGGGACGAGAAAGGAGACGTATTTGAACACGTCTCCCGATCACACGGTTGATCATACTCTGGGTTCCACATGCATGTTTTAGCTGAAGGAAGAATTCCTTAAACCTGGAGAGTTGAGACCCGTGGAATGGGTACCATGCAATATGACTTCAAAAGGTCTTCATTTGCTCACCGAACCTCTTCAATCCTATCACTGCTGCGTTTATGCCCCTGTACACACGCTTGATTCCCTTTCGGAGACATAGCAATCCATAGGTTTTAAGATACTTACTAGTCAGGTACATTCGTAGGCGTTTAATATGGGGTGTTGAGTCCATTTCGTTGAGCAAGGAGTAGCTCTTGTCTATTCCATGTTTGGCTAAGGAACTTTATCTGTGCTCATTTCAATCTCTGGTTTTATGCAGCACCCCAACTCACCTTTCCCCTTAAGCAAGCATAAGTTGGTTTTCTAAATTTGAGACCCTGTTGTGTTTTGTAATCCAGTTTCTGTTTAGCCAAGATTACATTCCGTGTAATAGTGATATCTTATGATGTTTCTTTTTCTGTGTGACTTATTTCAGTTAGAATCATCATACCTGAATGCACTCATTATGCTGCTACGGGCCTGATGACATAGATGTCATTGCCGAGTGATATTGCATTGTACGTAAGTACCACAACTTCTTCATCCATTTTTCACTTTCTGCGATATTGAACTTGTACCGTAAACGAGGTTCTTGTAAACAGAGCCGTCCCAAACTTTGGGGTGCCTCTGTCTTTTTGATTTTAATTTCCCTAGGCTATAGGACCATAAGTGGAAGTGCCCTAGGCTCTGTTGCTTTGTTTTTTAGATGTTTCAGGAAACACCATACACTTCTCCCGAGTGGCTGTTGGCAATTTACATCCCGCCCATCAGCATAACAAGGCTCCCAGTTCTCCATGGCCTGTCCTGCCTTTCTGGATTTTACACTTTTTTCAGATGGCCGTTTTACCGGGGGGAAGTGAGACTTCATTGTAGTGCAGATTTCCTTTGCAAGCTTGCTTGCTTGGCCAAAAAGGGCTTATGCGTTTTTTCCTGAATATATTCAGGAAAAAACGCATACGCCCTTTTTGGCCAAGTGCATCATTGTGGACGTTCTGCCTCTTTTCCTGTGCTTTACATGCAATTCCAGTCTACCTCCTGAAATCGGTTTCCTGCAATTCTGCCACGCTTTCAAGTCCTCTTGGCAGCCTTACTTCAGTATATTTTTGGACGATAGCTGTCATTTATAACTCTGCAGGTTTGTGAATTACAGTGCCCCTGAGCTCCTTTCTTCAACTCGTTTTCTTGTGAGCTGGCCGCAACACCGCAGGATTGCTTCAGGCCCTAATCTGGTTCCGGCACGGCACGCTGAGCCTTTGGTTAATTCCTCTTCCTGGTGGGAAATGAGAGTTAAATTTGCCCGTCCTGACACCTCCAGCTAGTCTCTCATTAGTTCTCCCTATTCCTGTTCATCTTCCGCAGAAATTGCAAACTGGGCCAAACAGGAGGTTAAAGGCACTGACTCTCCAAGTCGGGAGAGTGTTAGTAAAGCGTCTGGAATGTTGCACCCGAGTACCAGGGGACGAGAACGGAGACATATTTGATCACGTCTCCCGATCTCACGGTTGATCATACTCTGGGTTCCACATGCATGTTTTAGCTGAAGGAAGAATCCCTTAAACCTGGAGAGTTCAGACCCGTGGAATGGGTACCATGCAATATGACTTCAAAGGGTCTTCATTTGCTCACGGAACCTCTCCAATCCTATCACTGCTGCGTTTATGCCCCTGTACACACGCTTGATTCTCTTTCAGAGACATAGCAATCCATAGGTTTTAAGATACTTACTAATCAGGTACATTCTTAGGCATTTAATATGGGGTGTTGAGTCCATTTCGTTGAGCAAGGAGTAGCTCTTGTCTATTATGTATTTGGCTTAAGGAAACTTCTCTGTGCTCATTTCAATCTCTGGTTTTATGCAGCACCCCAACTCACCTTTCCCCTTAAGCAAGCATAAGTTGGTTTTCTAAATTTGAGACCCTGTTCTGTTTTGTAATCCAGTTCCTGTGTAGCCAAGTTTACAGTCCGTGTATTAGTGATATCTTATGATGTTTCTTTTTCTGTGTGACTTCTTTCAGTTAGAATGATCATACCTGAATCCACTCATTATGCTGCTACGGGCCTGATGACATAGATGTCATTGCTGAGTGATATTGCATTGTATGTAAGTACCACAACTTCTTCATCCATTTTTCACTTTCTGCGATATTGAACTTGTACCGTAAACGAGGTTCTTGTAAACAGAGCCGTCCCAAACATTGGGGTGCCTCTGTCTTTTTCATTTTAATTTCCCTAGGCTATAGGACCATAAGTGGAAGTGCCCTAGGCTCTGTTGCTTTGTTTTTTAGATGTTTCAGGAAACACGATACACTTCTCCAGAGTGGCTGTTGGCAATTTACATCCTGCCCATCAGCATAACAAGACTCCCAGTTCTCCATGGCCTGTCCTGCCTTTCTGGATTTTACACTTTTTTCAGATGGCCCTTTTGACCGGGGGGAAGTGAGACTTCATTGTAGTGCAGATTTCCTTTGCAAGCTTGCTTGCTTGGCCAAAAAGGGCATATGCGTTTTTTCCTGAATATATTCAGGAAAAAACACATACGTCCTTTTTGGCCAAGTGCATCATTGTGGACGTTCTGCCTCTTTTCCTATGCTTTAAATGCAATTGCAGTCTACCTCCTGAAATCGGTTTCCTGCAATTCTGCCCCGCTTTCAAGTCGTCTTGGCAGCCTTACTTCAGTATATTTTTGGACGATAGCTATCATTTATAACTCTGCAGGTTTGTGAATTACAGTGCCCCTGAGCTCCTTTCTTCAACTCGCTTTCCTGTGAGCTGGCCGCAACACCGCAGGATTGCTTCAGGCCCTAATCTGGTATCAGCACGGCACGCTGAGCCTTTGGTTAATTCCTCTTCCTGGTGGGAAATGAGAGTTAAATTTGCCCGTCCAGACACCTCCAGCTAGTCTCTCATTGGTTCTCCCTATTCCTGTTCATCTTCCGCAGAAATTGCAAACTGGGCCAAACAGGAGGTTAAAGGCACTGACTCTCCAAGTTGGGAGAGTGTTAGTAAAGCGTCTGGAATGTTGCACTCGAGTACCAGGGGACGAGAATGGAGACATATTTGAACACGTCTCCCAATCACACGGTTGATCATACTCTGGGTTCCACATGCATGTTTTAGCTGAAGGAAGAATCCCTTAAACCTGGAGAGTTGAGACCCATGGAATGGGTACCATGCAATATGACTTCAAAGGGTCTTCATTTGCTCACCGAACCTCTCCAATCCTATCACAGCTGCGTTTATGCCGCTGTACACACGCTTGATTCTCTTTCGGAGACATAGCAATCCATAGGTTTTAAGATACTTACTAGTCAGGTACATTCTTAGGCGTTTAATATGGTGTGTTGAGTCCATTTCGTTGAGCAAAGAGTAGCTCTTGTCTATTACGTATTTGGCTTAAGGAAACTTATCTGTGTTCATTTCAATCTCTGGTTTTATGCAGCACCCCAACTCACCTTTCCCCTTAAGCAAGCATAAGTTGGTTTTCTAAATTTGAGACACTGTTCTGTTTTGTAATCCAGTTCCTGTGTAGCCAAGTTTACATTCCGTGTATTAGTGATATCTTATGATGTTTCTTTTTCTGTGGGACTTATTTCAGTTAGAATCATCATACCTGAATGCACTCATTTTGCTGCTGCGGGCCTGATGACATAGATGTCATTGCTGAGTGATATTGCATTGTACGTAAGTACCACAACTTCTTCATCCATTTTTCACTTTCTGCGATATTGAACTTGTACCGTAAACGAGGTTCTTGTAAACAGAGCCGTCCCAAACTTTGGGGTACCTCTGTCTTTTTGATTTTAATTTCCCTAGGCTATAGGACCATAAGTGGATGTGCCTTAGGCTCTGTTGCTTTGTTTTTTAGATGTTTCAGGAAACACCATACACTTCTCCAGAGTGGCTGTTGGCAATTTACATCCCACCCATCAGAATAACAAGGCTCCCAGTTCTCCATGGCCTGTCCTGCCTTTCTGGATTTTACACTTTTTTCAGATGGCCCTTTTGACCGGGGGGAAGTGAGACTTCATTGTAGTGCAGATTTCCTTTGCAAGCTTGCTTGCTTGGCCAAAAAGGGCGTATGCGTTTTTTCCTGAATATATTCAGGAAAAAAACGCATACGCCCTTTTTGGCCAAGTGCATCATTGTGGACGTTCTGCCTCTTTTCCTATGCTTTAAATGCAATTCCAGTCTACCTCCTGAAATCCCAATTCTGCCCCGCTTTCAAGTCCTCTTGGCAGCCTTACTTCAGTATATTTTTGGACGATAGCTGTCATTTATAACTCTGCAGGTTTGTGAATTACAGTGCCCCTGAGCTCCTTTCTTCAACTCGCTTTCTTGTGAGCTGGCCGCAACACCGCTGGATTACTTCAGGCCCTAATATGGTTCCGGCACGACACACTGAGCCTTTGGTTAATTCCTCTTCCTGGTGGGAAATGAGAGTTAAATTTGCCCGTCCAGACACCTCCAGCTAGTCTCTCATTGGTTCTCCCTATTCCTGTTCATCTTCCGCAGAAATTGCAAACTGGGCCAAACAGGAGGTTAAAGGCACTGACTCTCCAAGTCGGGAGAGTGTTAGTAAAGCGTCTGGATTGTTGCACCCGAGTACCAGGGGACGAGAATGGAGACATATTTGAACACGTCTCCCGATCACACGGTTGATCATACTCTGGGTTCCACATGCATGTTTTAGCTGAAGGAAGAATCCCTTAAACCTGGAGAGTTGAGACCCGTGGAATGGGTACCATGCAATATGACTTCAAAGGTGTTTCATTTGCTCACCGAACATCTCCAATCCTATCACTGCTGCGTTTATGCCCCTGTACACACACTTGATTCTCTTTCGGAGACATAGCAATCCATAGGTTTTAAGATACTTACTAGTCAGGTACATTCTTAGGCGTGTAATATGGGGTGTTGAGTCCATTTCGTTGAGCAAGGAGTAGCTCTTGTCTATTCCATATTTGGCTTAAGGAACTTTATCTGTGCTCATTTCAATCTCTGGTTTTATGCAGCACCCCAACTCTCCTTTCCCCTTAAGCAAGCATAAGTTGGTTTTCTAAATTTGAGACCCTGTTCTGTTTTGTAATCCAGTTCCTGTGTAGCCAAGTTTACATTCCGTGTATTAGTGACATCTTATGATGTTTCTTTTTCTGTGTGACTTATTTCAGTTAGAATCATCATACCTGAATGCACTCATTATGCTGCTACGGGCCTGATGACATAGATGTCATTGCTGAGTGATATAGCATTGTACGTAAGTACCACAACTTCTTTATCCATTTTTCACTTTCTGCGATATTGAACTTGTACCGTAAACGAGGTTCTTGTAAACAGAGCCGTCCCAAACTTTGGGGTGGCTGTGTCTTTTTGATTTTCATTTCCCTAAGCTATAGGACCATAAGTGGAAGTGCCCTAGGCTCTGTTGCTTTGTTTTTTAGATGTTTCAGGAAACACCATACACTTCTCCCGAGTGGCTGTTGGCAATTTACATCCCGCCCATCGGCATAACAAGGCTCCCAGTTCTCCATGGCCTGTCCTGCCTTTCTGGATTTTACACTTTTTTCAGATGGCCCTTTTGACCGGGGGGCAGTGAGACTTCATTGTAGTGCAGATTTCCTTTGCAAGCTTGCTTGGTTGGCCAAAAAGTGCGTATGCGTTTTTTCCTGAATATATTCAAGAAAAAACGCATACGCCCTTTTTGGCCAAGTGCATCATTTTGGACGTTCTGCCTCTTTTCCTATGCTTTACATGCAATTCCATTCTACCTCCTGAAATCGGTTTCCTGCAATTCTGTCCCGCTTTCAAGTCCTCTTGGCAGCCTTACTTCAATATATTTTTGGACGATAGCTGTCATTTATAACTCTGCAGGTTTGTGAATGACAGTGCCCCTGAGCTCCTTTCTTCAACTCGCTTTCTTGTGAGCTGGCCACAACACCGCAGGATTGCTTCAGGCCCTAGTGTGGTTCCGGCATGGCACGCTGAGCCTTTGGTTAATTCCTCTTCCTGGTGGGAAATGAGAGTTAAATTTGGCCGTCCAGACACCTCCAGCTAGTCTCTCATTGGTTCTCCCTATTCCTGTTCATTTTCCGCAGAAATTGCAAACTGGGACAAACAGGAGGTTAAAGGCACTGACTCTCCAAGTCGGGAGAGTGTTAGTAAAGCGTCTGGAATGTTGCACCCGAGTACCGGGGGACGAAAACTGAGTCACATTTGAACACGTTTCCTGATCACACGTGGATCATACTCTGGGTTCCACATGCATGTTTTAGCTGAAGGAAGAATCCCTTAAACCTGGAGAGTTGGGACTCCTGGTATGGGTACCATGCAATATGACTTCAAAGGGTCTGCATTTGCTCACCGATCCTCACCATTCCTATCACTGCTGCATTTATGCCGCTGTACACAAACTTGATTCTCTTTCGGAGACATATAAATCCATAGGTATTAAGATTCTTACTAGTCAGGTATATTCTTAGGCGTTTAATATGGGGTGTTGTGTCCACTTCGTTGAGCAAGGAATAGCTCTTGTCTATTATATATTTGGCTTATGGAACGGTATTTGTGCTAATTTCAATCTCTGGTTTTATGCAGCACCCCAACTCACCTTTCCCCTTAAGCAAGCATAAGTTGGTTTTCTACATTTGAGACCCTGTTCTGTTTTGTAATTCAGTTCCTGTGTAGCCAAGTTTACATTCCGTGTAGTAGTGATATCTTATGATGTTTCTTTTTCTGGGTGACTTATTTCACTTAGAATCATCGTACCTGAATCCACTCATTATGCTGCTACGGCCCTAATGACATAGATTTCTTTGCTGAGTGATATTGCATTGTATGTATGTACCACAACTTCTTTATCCATTTTTCGCTTTCTGCGATATTGAACTTGTACCGTAAACGAGGTTCTTGTAAACAGAGCCATCCCAAACTTTGGGGTGGCTGTGTCTTTTTGATTTTAATTTCCCTAAGCTATAGGACCATAAGTGGAAGTGCCCTAGGCTCTGTTGCTTTGTTTTTTAGATGTTTCAGGAAACACCATACACTTCTCCAGAGTGGCTGTTGGCAATTTACATCCTGCCCATCAGCATAACAAGGCTCCCAGTTCTCCATGGCCTCTCCTGCCTTTCTGGATTTTACACTTTTTTCAGATGGCCCTTTTGACTGGGGGGCAGTGAGACTTCATTGTAGTGCAGATTTCCTTTGCAAGCTTGCTTGGTTGGCCAAAAAGTGCGTATGCGTTTTTTCCTGAATATATTCAGGAAAAAACGCATACGCCCTTTTTGGCCAAGTGCATCATTGTGGACGTTCTGCCTCTTTTCCTATGCTTTACATGCAATTCCAGTCTACCTCCTGAAATCGGTTTCCTGCAATTCTGCCCCGCTTTCAAGTCCTCTTGGCAGCCTTACTTCAATATATTTTTGGACGATAGCTGTCATTTATAACTCTGCAGGTTTGTGAATGACAGTGCCCCTGAGCTCCTTTCTTCAACTCGCTTTCTTGTGAGCTGGCCACAACACTGCAGGATTGCTTCAGGCCCTAGTGTGGTTCTGGCATGGCACGCTGAGCCTTTGGTTAATTCCTCTTCCTGGTGGGAAATGAGAGATAAATTTGCCCGTCCAGACACCTCCAGCTAGTCTCTCATTGGTTCTCCCTATTCCAGTTCATTTTCCGCAGAAATTGCAAACTGGGACAAACAGGAGGTTAAAGGCACTGACTCTCCAAGTGGGGAGAGTGTTAGTAAAGCGTCTGGAATGTTGCACCCGAGTACCGGGGGACGAAAACTGAGTCACATTTGAACACGTTTCCTGATCACACGTGGATCATACTCTGGGTTCCACATGCATGTTTTAGCTGAAGGAAGAATCCCATAAACCTGGAGAGTTGAGACCCATATAATGGGTACCATGCAATATGACTTCAAAGGGTCTGCATTTGCTCACCGATCTTCACAAATCCTATCACTGCTTCGTTTATGCCGCTGTACACACTCTTGATTCTCTTTCAGAGACATATAAATCCATAGGTTTTAAGATTCTTACTAGTCGGGTATATTTTTAGGCGTTTAAAATGGGGTGTTGAGTCCACTTCGTTGAGCAAGGAGTAGCTCTTGTCTATTACATATTTGGCTTATGGAACGTTATCTGTGCTAATTTCAATCTCTGGTTTTATGCAGCACCCCAACTCACCTTTCCCCTTAAGCAAGCATAAGTTGGTTTTCTACATTTGAGACCCTGCTCTGTTTTGTAATTCAGTTCCTGTGTAGCCAAGTTTACATTCCGTGTAGTAGTGATATCTTATGATGTTTCTTTTTCTGTGTGACTTATTTCACTTAGAATCATCGTACCTGAATCCACTCATTATGCTGGTACGGGCCTGATGACATAGATTTCATTGCTGAGTGATATTGCATTGTACGTAAGTACCACAACTTCTTTATCCATTTTTCGCTTTCTGCGATATTGAACTTGTACCGTAAACGAGGTTCTTGTAAACAGAGGCGTCCCAAACTTTGGGGTGCCTCTGTCTTTTTGATTTTAATTTCCCTAAGCTATAGAACCATAAGCGGAAGTGCCGTAGGCTCTGTTGCTTTGTTTTGTAGATGTTTCAGGAAACACCATACACTTCTCCAGAGTGGCTGTTGGCAATTTACATCCCGCCCATCAGCATAACAAGGCTCCCAGTTCTCCATGGCCTGTCCTGCCTTTGTGGATTTTACACTTTTTTCAGTTGGCCCTTTTGACCGGGGGGCATTGAGACTTCATTGTAGTGCAGATTTCCTTTGCAAGCTTGCTTGGTTGGCCAAAAAGGACGTATGCGTTTTTTCCTGAATATATTCAGGAAAAAACGCATATGCCCTTTTTGGCCAAGTGCATCATTGTGGACGTTCTGCCTCTTTTCCTATGCTTTACATGCAATTCCAGTCTACATCCTGAAATCGGTTTCCTGCAATTCTGCCCTGCTTTCAAGTCCTCTTGGCAGCCTTACTTCAATATATTTTTGGACGATAGCTGTCATTTATAACTCTGCAGGTTTGTGAATGACAGTGCCCCTGAGCTCCTTTCTTCAACTCGCTTTCTTGTGAGCTGGCCGCAACACCGCAGGATTGTTTCAGGCCCTAGTGTGGTTCCGGCATGGCACGCTGAGCCTTTGGTTAATTCCTCTTCCTGGTGGGAAATGAGTGTTAAATATGCCTGTCCAGACACCTACCTCACTCTCAACCCCCTGGTGATGTGGGTCCTCTGGTTTGTGGCCACCTTTGCTGGATTCCTCACCTTTCGTTGATGTGGCCCCACTAGTGTGAGGACACTCCTGCCTGCTTCTCATCCACGTGGTTATGCGGACCCCCTGGTGAGAGTCTGTTCCTGGCTGTGTTCCTCAGCCTTCTGTGAGGGAGACCCTCTGCTGATAGGTCACTCCTGCATGGCTGGCACACAATGCCTTGGTGAAGTCAGCTGTGTGGTGGCAGTTGGAGCGTGCTGGGAATCTCCGCCCCCCAGTGATGAGGGCCCTCTGACGTCAGGCCCTAACTGCTGGGCTCCCCAACTTTTCTTAGTGAGCCCAGTGATGCTCGGGCACTCCTCTTAGGTTCCCATCTCCATGGGGATGTGGGCCTTCTGCTCTGACGTTCCAACGGCTGGGTTGGTCACAGTTTCATGATGTGGGCTCTCTGGTGTTAGTTCACTGTGGCCTGGATCCCATAGCCTCTGTGTTCTTGGCCGCCTGCTAGGAGGTTCCAACTGCTGGATTCCTCACTTTTTTAATTTTTTGGCCCCTCTGTTGTGAGGATCCTCCTGCCTGCCTCACTCCCAGCCCTTTCGTGATGTGTGTCCTCTGGTTTGAGGCCACATGTGCTGGGTTCCTCACCTTTCAATGATGTGGGACCAATGGTCTTAGGAGACTCCTGCCTGGTTCACATCCCCTTGGTGATGTGGGCCCTCTGTTGAGAGTCTGATCCTGGCTGGGTTCTTCACCCATCTGTGAGGTGGGCCGTCTGCTGTGAGGTCACTCCTCCCTGGCTTGCTCACCTCGCCTTGTGGACATGAGCCCTCTGGTGGCACTTGGAGCCTGCTGGGAGCCTCCTCCCCTCGGTGATGAGGGCCCTCTGGCGTCAGGCCCTAAGAGCTGTGCTCCCCACATTTCGTGATGTGCGACCCAGTGGTGCGAGGACACTCCATCCAGGTTCACATCCCCATTGGGATGTGGGCCTTCTGCTCTGAGGTCCCAACGCCTGGGTTGCTCACAGTTTCATGATGTGGGCTCTCTGCTGTTAGTTCTCTCCTGCCTGCATCCCATAGCTTCTGTGCTCTCGGCTGCCTGCTGGGAGGTTCCAACTGCTGGATTCCTCACCTTTCTTATTCTTTGGGCCCTCTGTTTTTAGGCTACTCCTGCCTGCCTCACTCCCATTCCCTTTGTGATATGTGTCCTCTGATTTGAGGCCACATGTGCTGGGTTCCGCACCTTTCAATGATGTGGCCCCACTGGAGGGAAGACAGTCCTGACTGGTTCCCATCCCCTTGCTGATGTGGGCCCTCAGGTGAGAGTCTGATCCTGGCTGGGTTCCTCACCCTTCTGTGAGGTGGGCCCTCTGCTGTGAGGTCAATCATGCCTGTCTGGCACAAGTCACCTTGGCGACGTGGGCCCTCTGGTGGCAGTTGGAGTGTGCTGGGATCCTCCTCCCCTCGGTGATGAGGGCCCTCTTGCCTTAGGCCATAACTGCTGGGCTCCCCACAATTTCTGATATGCGCCAAGTGAGTGAGGACACTCTTGCCAGGTTCGCATCCCCATGGGGATATGGGCCTTCTGCTCTGAGGTCAAAACGGCTGGCTTGCTCACAGTACCATGATGTGGGTCCTCTGCTGTGAGTTCACTCCGGCAAGGATCCCTTATCATCGGTGCTCTGAGCCGCCTGCTGGGAGGTTCCAACTGCTGGATTCCTCAACTTTTTTATTCTATGTGCCCTCTGTTGTGAGGCTCCTCCTGCCTGCCTCGCTGCCAGCCCCTTGGTGATGACTGTCCTATAGCTTGAGGCCACATGTGCTGCGTTCCTCACCTTTCGATGATGTGGCCCCACTCGTGTGAGGACACTCCTGCCTGGTTACCATCCCCTTGGTGAGGTGGGCCCTCTGGCCAGAGTCTAATCCTGGCTGGGTTCCTCAACGTTCTGTGAGGTAGGCCCTCTGCTGTGAGGTCACTCCTGACTGGCTGGCACACGTCACCTTGGAGACGTGAGCCCTCTGGTGGCAGTTGGAGCGTGCAGGGTGCCTCCTCCTCTCGGTGATGACGGCCCTCTGGCGTCAGGCCCTAAATGGTGGGCTCCCCACATTTTCTGATGTGCGCCCAGTGGTGCGAGGACACTCCAGCCAGGTTCCCATTCCCATGGGGATGTGGGCCTTCTGCTCTGTGGTCCCAACGCCTGGGTTGCTCACAGTTTTATGATGTTGGCCCTCTGCTGTGAGTTCACTGTGGCCTGGATCCCATAGCCTCGGTGTTCTGAGCTGCCTGCTGGAAGGTCTAAATGCTGGAATCCTCACATATTTTATATTATGTGCCCTGTGTTGTGAGGCTACTCCTGCCTGCCTCACTCCAAGGCCCTTTGTGATGTGGGTCCTCTGGTTTGAGGACACATGTGCTGGGTTCCTCACGTTAAGATGATGAGGCCCCACTGGTGTGAGGATAATCCTGACTGGTTCCCATCCCCTTTGTGATGTGGGCCCTCTGGTGAGAGTCTGATCCTGGCTGGGTTCCTCAACCATCTGTGAGGTGGGCCCTCTACTATCAGGTAACTCTTGCCTGGCTTGCTCACCTCGCCTTGTTGACATGAGCCCTCTGGTGGCACTTGGACCCTGCTGGGAGCCTCCTCACCTCTGTGATGAGGGCCCTCTGATGTCAAGCCCTAACTGCTGGGCTCCCCAACTTTTCTTAGTGAGCCCAGTGATGCTCGGGACCTCCTCTTAGGTTCCCATCTCCATGGGGATGTGGGCCTTCTGCTCTGACGTTCCAACGGCTGGGTTGATCACAGTTTCATGATGTGGGCTCTCTGGTGTTAGTTCACTGTGGCCTGGATCCCATAACCTCTGTGTTCTTGGCCGCCTGCTGGAAGGTTCCAACTGCTGGATTCCTCACTTTTTTAATTTTTTAGGCCCTCTGTTGTGAGGATCCTCCTGCCTGCCTCACTCCCAGTCCCTTCGTGATGTGTGTCCTCTGGTTTGAGGCCACATGTGCTGGGTTCCTCACCTTTCGATGATGTGGGACCAATGGTCTTAGGAGACTCCTGCCTGGTTCACATCCCCTTGGTGATGTGGGCTCTCTGTTGAGAGTCTGATCCTGGCTGGGTTCCTCACCCATCTGTGAGGTGGGCCGTCTGCTGTGAGGTCACTCCTGCCTGGCTTGCTCACCTCGCCTTGTGGACATGAGCCCTCTGGTGGCACTTGGAGCCTGCTGGGAGCCTCCTCCCCTCGGTGATGAGGGCCCTCTGGCGTCAGGCCCTAACGGCTGGGCTCCCCACATTTTGTGATGTGCGCCCAGTGGTTCGAAGACACTCCATCCAGGTTCACATACCCATTGGGATGTGGGCCTTCTGTTCTGAGGTCCCAACGGCTGGGTTGTTCACAGTTTCATGATGTGGGCTCTCTGCTGTTAGTTCACTCTGGCCTGGATGCCATAGCCTCTGTGCTCTGGGCCGCCTGCTGGAAGGTTCCAACTGCTCGATTCCTCAACTTTTGTATTCTATGGGGCCTGTGTTGCGATGCTCCTCCTGCCTGCCTCACTCGCATCCCCTTTGTGATGTGGGTCCTCTGGTTTGAGGCCACATATGCTGGGTTCCGCAACTTTCAATGATGTGGCCCCACTGGTGTGAGGACACTCCTGCCTGGTTCCCATCCCCTTGGTGATGTGGGCCTTCTGGTGACAGTCTTATCCTGGCTGGGTTCCTCACTCTTCTGTGAGGTAGGCCCTCTGCTGTGAGGTCAATCCTACCTGACTTGCACACATCACCTTGGCGACGTGGGCCCTCTGTTGGCACATGGAACCTGCTGGGAGCCTCCTGCCCTCGGTGATGACAGCCCTCTAGCAACAGGCCCTAACTGCTGGGCTCCCCACATTTTCTGATGTGAGCCCAGTGATGCCAGGACACTCCTGTCAGGTTCCCATCCCCATGGGGATGTGGGCTTTCTGCTCTGAGGTCCCAACGCCTGGGTTGCTCACAGTTTCATGATGTGGGCTCTCTGCTGTTAGTTCACTCCTGCCTGCATCCCATAGCTTCTGTGCTCTCGGCCGCCTGCTGGGAGGTTCCAAATGCTGGATTCCTCACCTTTTTTATTCTTTGGGCCCTCTGTTTTTAGGCTACTCCTACCTGCCTCACTCCCATCCCCTTTGTGATGTATGTCCTCTGATATGAGGCCGCATGTGCTGGGTTCCTCACCTTTCGATGATGTGGCCCCACTGGTGAGAGGACAGTCCTGACTGGTTCCCATCCCCTTGGTGTTGTGGGCCCTCTGGCAAGAGTCTCATCCTACCTCGGTTCCTCACCCTTCTGTGAGATAGGCCCTCTGTTGTGAGGTCACTACTGCCTGGCTGGCGCATGCCACCTTGTAGACGTGGGCCCTCTGTTGGCAGTTGGAACCTGCTGGGAGTCTCCTCCCCTCAGTTATGAGGGCCCCCTGGCGTCAGGCCCTAACTGCTGGGCTCCTAACATTTTCTGATATGTGCTAAGTGGTGCGAAGCCACTCCTGCCAGGTTCCCATCCCAATGGGGATGTGGGCCTTCTGTTCTGAGGTCCCAACGGCTGGGCTGCTCACAGGTTCATGATGTGGGCCCTCTGCTGTGAGTTCACTGTGGCCTGGATCCCATAGCCTCGGTGCTCTGGGCCGCTTGCTGGGAGGTTCCAACTGCTGGATTCCTCAACTTTTATATTCTATGGACCCTGTGTTGTGAGGCCAGTCCTGCCAGCCTCATTCCGAACCCCTTGGTGATGTGGTTCCTCTGGTTTGAGGCTACATGTCCTGGGATCCTCACCTTTCGATGATGTTGTCCCACTGATGTGGGGACACTCCTTCCTGGTACCCTTCCCCTTGGTGATGTGGGCCCTCTGGTGAGAGTCTGATCCTGGCTGTGTTCCTCACCCTTCTGTGAGGTGGGGCCTCTGCTGTGAGGTCACTCCTGCCGGGCTGGCACACATCGCCTTGGTGACGTTGGCCCTCTGGTGGCAGCTGGAGCCTGCTGGGAGTCTCCTCCCCTCGGTGATGAGTACCCTCTAGCATCAGGCCCTAACTTCTGAGAACCCCACGTTTTCTGATGTGAGCCCAGTGATGCCAGGACACTCCTGTCATGTTCCCATCACCATGGGGATGTGGGCCTTCTGCTCTGAGGTCCCAATGTCTGGGTTGCTCACAGTTTCATGATGTGGGCTGTCTGGTGTTAGTTCACTCTGGCTTGGATCCCCTAGCCTCTGTGCTCTGGGCCGCCTGCTGGGAGGTTGCAACTGCTGGATTCCTCACCTTCCTTATTTTTGGGCCCTCTGTTGTGAGGCTCCTCCTGCCTGCCTCACCCCCAGCCCCTTGGTGATGCGTGTCCTATGGTTTGAAGCCACGTGTTCTGGGTTCCTCACCTTTAGATGATGTGGCCCTACTCATGTGAGGACACTCCTGCCTGGTTCCAATCCATTTGGTGATGTGGGCCCTCTGGTGCGAGTCTGATCCTGACTGGGTTCGTCACACTTCTCTGAGGTGGGCCCTCTGCTGTGAGGTCATTCGTGCCTGGTTGGCACACATCGCCTTGGCGACGTCAGCCCTCTGGTGGCCGTTGGAGCCTGCTGGGAGCCTCCTTCCCTTGGTGATGAGGGTCCTCTGGCGTCAGGCTCTAACTGCTGGTCTCCCAAAATTTTCTGATACGTTTTCAGTGGTGCGAGGACACTCCTACCAGATTTATATCCCCATGGGGATGTGGGCCTCCTGCTCTGAGGTCCCAATGGCTGGGTTGCTCAGTTTCATGACATGAGCCCTCTTCTGTGAGTTCACTGTGGCCTGGATCCCATAGCCTCGGTGCTCTGGGCCCCCTGCTGGGAGGTTCCAACTGCTGGATTCCTCACTTTTTTATTCTATGGGCCCAGTGTTGTGAAGCTACTCCTGCCTGCCTCACTCCGAGGCCCTTAGTGATGTGGGTCCTCTGGTTTGAGGACACATGTGCTGAGTACCTCACCTTTTGATGATGTGGCCCCACTGGTGTGAAGACACTCCTGCCTGGTTCCCATCCCCTTGGTAATGTGGGCCCTCTGGTGAGAGTCTGATGTTGGCTGGGTTTCTCACCCTTCTGTGAGGTGGGATCTCTGCTGTGAGGTAACTCCTGCCTGGCTTGCTCACGTTGCCTTGACAACATGAGCCCTCAGGTGGCAGTTGGAGCCTGCTGGGAATCTCCTCCCCTCGGTTATGAGAGCTCTGGATAAAACACATATGCCCTTTTTTGCCAAGTGCATTATTTTCCAAGTTCTGTCTCTTTTCCTATGCTTTAAATGCAATTCCTATCTACCTCCTGAAATCGGTTTCCTGCAATTCTGCACCGCTTTCGAGTCCTCTTGGCGGCCTTACTTCAATATATTTTTGGACGATAGCTGTCATTTATAACTCTGCAGGTTTGTGAATGACAGTGCCCCTGAGCTCCCTTCTACAACTCGCTTTCTTGTGAGCTGGCCGCAACACCGCAGGATTGCTTCAGGCCCTAGTGTGGTTCCGGCACTGCACTCTGAGCCTTTGGTTAATTCCGCTTCCTGGTGGGAAATGAGAGTTAAATTTGCCCTTCCAGACACCTCCAGCTAGTCTCTCATTGGTTCTCCCTATTCCTGTTCATTTTCCGCAGAAATTGCAAACTGGGCCAAACAGGAGGTTAAAGGCACTGACTCTCCAAGTGGGGAGAGTGTTAGTAAAGCGTCTGGAATGTTGAACCCGAGTACCAGGGGACGAAAACTGAGACACCTTTGAACACGTTTCCCGATCACACGGTGGATCATAGTCTGGGTTCCACATGCATGTTTTAGCTGAAGGAAGAATCCCTTAAACCTGGAGAGTTGAGACCCATGGAATGGGTACCATGCAATATGACTTCAAAGTTTCTACATTTGCTCACCGATCCTCACCAATCCTATCACTGCTGCGTTTATGCCGCTGTACACACGTTTGATTCTCTTTCGGAGACATATAAATCCATAGGTTTTAAGATTCTTACTAATCAGGTATATTCTTAGGCATTTAATATGGGGTGTTGAGTCCACATCGTTGAGCAAGGAGTAGCTCTTGTCTATTACATATTTGGCTTATGGAACGGTATCTGTGCTAATTTCAATCTCTGGTTTTATGCAGCACCCCAACTCACATTTCACCTTAAACAAGCATAAGTTGGTTTTCTACATTTGAGACCCTGTTCTGTTTTGTAATTCAGTTCCTGTGTAGGCAAGTTTACATTCCGTGTAGTAGTGATATCTTATGATGTTTCTTTTTCTCTGTGACTTATTTCACTTAGAATCATCGTACGTGAATCCATTCATCATGCTGCTACGGGCCTGATGACATAGATTTCATTGCTGAGTGATATTGCATTGTACGTAAGTACCACAACTTCTTTATCCATTTTTCACTTTCTGTGATATTGAACTTGTACCGTAAACGAGGTTCTTGTAAACAGAACCGTCCCAAACTTTGGGGTGGCTGTGTCTTTTAGATTTTAATTTCCCTAAGCTATAGGACCATAAGTGGAAGTGCCCTAGGCTCTGTTGCTTTGTTTTGTAGATGTTTCAGGAAACACCATACACTTCTCCAGAGTGGCTGTGGGCAATTTACATCCCGCCCATCAGCATAACAAGGCTCCCAGTTCTCCATGGCCTGTCCTGCCTTTCTGGATTTTAAACATTTTTCAGATGGCCCTTTTGACCCGGGGGCAGTGAGACTTCATTGTAGTGCAGATTTCCTTTGCAAGCTTGCTTGGTTGGCCAAAAAGGGTGTATGCGTTTTTTCCTGAATATATTCAGGAAAAAACGCATACGCCCTTTTTGGCCAAGTGCATCATTGTGGACGTTCTGCCTCTTTTCCTATGCTTTACATGCAATTCCAGTCTACCTCCTGAAATCGGTTTCCTGCAATTCTGCCCCGCTTTCAAGTCCTCTTGGCAGCCTTACTTCAATATATTTTTCGACGATAGCTGTCATTTATAACTCTGCAGGTTTGTGAATGACAGTGCCCCTGAGCTCCTTTCCTCAACTCGCTTTCTTTTGAGCTGACCGCAACACCGCAGGATTGCTTCAGGCCCTAGTGTGGTTCCGGCATGGCACGCTGAGCCTTTGGTTAATTCCTCTTCCTGGTGGGAAATGAGAGTTAAATTTGCCCGTCCAGACACCTCCAGCTAGTCTCTCATTGGTTCTCCCTATTCCTGTTCATCTTCCACAGAAATTGCAAACTGGGCCAAACAGGAGGTTAAAGGCACTGACTCTCCAAGTGGGGAGAGTGTTAGTAAAGCGTCTGGAATGTTGCACCCGAGTACCAGGGGACGAAAACTGAGACACCTTTGAACACGTTTCCCAATCACACGGTGGATCATACTCTGGGTTCCACATGCATGTTTTAGCTGAAGGAAGAATCCCTTAAACCTGGAGAGTTGAGACCCATGGAATGGGTAACATGCAATATGACTTCAAAGGGTCTGCATTTGCTCACCGATCCTCACCAATCCTATCACTGCTGCGTTTATGCCGCTGTACACACGCTTGATTCTCTTTCGGAGACATATAAATCCATAGGTTTTAAGATTCTTACTAGTCAGATATATTCTTAGGCGTTTAATATGGGGTGTTGAGTCCACTTCGTTGAGCAAGGAGTAGCTCTTGTCTATTACATATTTGGCTTATGGAACGGTATCTGTGCTAATTTCAATCTCTGGTTTTATGCAGCACCCCAACTCACCTTTCCCCTTAAGCAAGCATAAGTTGGTTTTCTAAATTTGAGACACTGTTCTGTTTTGTAATCCAGTTCCTGTGTAGCCAAGTTTACATTCCGTGTATTAGTGATATCTTATGATGTTTCTTTTTCTGTGGGACTTATTTCAGTTAGAATCATCATACCTGAATGCACTCATTATGCTGCTGCGGGCCTGATGACATAGATGTCATTGCTGAGTGATATTGCATTGTACGTAAGTACCACAACTTCTTCATCCATTTTTCACTTTCTGCGATATTGAACTTGTACCGTAAACGAGGTTCTTGTAAACAGAGCCGTCCCAAACTTTGGGGTACCTCTGTCTGTTTGATTTTAATTTCCCTAGGCTATAGGACCATAAGTGGATGTGCCATAGGCTCTGTTGCTTTGTTTTTTAGATGTTTCCGGAAACACCATACACTTCTCCAGAGTGGCTGTTGGCAATTTACATCCCACCCATCAGAATAACAAGGCTCCCAGTTCTCCATGGCCTGTCCTGCCTTTCTGGATTTTACACTTTTTTCAGATGGCCCTTTTGACCGGGGGGAAGTGAGACTTCATTGTAGTGCAGATTTCCTTTGCAAGCTTGCTTGCTTGGCCAAAAAGGGCGTATGCGTTTTTTCCTGAATATATTCAGGAAAAAAACGCATACGCCCTTTTTGGCCAAGTGCATCATTGTGGACGTTTGGCCTCTTTTCCTATGCTTTAAATGCAATTCCATTCTACCTCCTGAAATCCCAATTCTGCCCCGCTTTCAAGTCCTCTTGGCAGCCTTACTTCAGTATATTTTTGGACGATAGCTGTCATTTATAACTCTGCAGGTTTGTGAATTACAGTGCCCCTGAGCTCCTTTCTTCAACTCGCTTTCTTGTGAGCTGACCGCAACACCGCTGGATTACTTCAGGCCCTAATATGGTTCCGGCACGACACACTGAGCCTTTGGTTAATTCCTCTTCCTGGTGGGAAATGAGAGTTAAATTTGCCCGTCCAGACACCTCCAGCTAGTCTCTCATTGGTTCTCCCTATTCCTGTTCATCTTCCACAGAAATTGTAAACTGGGCCAAACAGGAGGTTAAAGGCACTGCCTCTCCAAGTCGGGAGAGTGTTAGTAAAGCGTCTGACATGTTGCACCCGAGAAGCAGGGGACGAGAAGGGAGACGTATTTGAACACGTCTCCCGATCACACGGTTGATCATACTCTGGGTTCCACATGCATGTTTTAGCTGAAGGAAGAATTCCTTAAACCTGGAGAGTTGAGACCCGTGGAATGGGTACCATGCAATATGACTTCAAAAGGTCTTCATTTGCTCACCGAACCTCTTCAATCCTATCACTGCTGCGTTTATGCCCCTGTACACACGCTTGATTCCCTTTCGGAGACATAGCAATCCATAGGTTTTAAGATACTTACTAGTCAGGTACATTCGTAGGCGTTTAATATGGGGTGTTGAGTCCATTTCGTTGAGCAAGGAGTAGCTCTTGTCTATTCCATGTTTGGCTAAGGAACTTTATCTGTGCTCATTTCAATCTCTGGTTTTATGCAGCACCCCAACTCACCTTTCCCCTTAAGCAAGCATAAGTTGGTTTTCTAAATTTGAGACCCTGTTGTGTTTTGTAATCCAGTTTCTGTTTAGCCAAGATTACATTCCGTGTAATAGTGATATCTTATGATGTTTCTTTTTCTGTGTGACTTATTTCAGTTAGAATCATCATACCTGAATGCACTCATTATGCTGCTACGGGCCTGATGACATAGATGTCATTGCCGAGTGATATTGCATTGTACGTAAGTACCACAACTTCTTCATCCATTTTTCACTTTCTGCGATATTGAACTTGTACCGTAAACGAGGTTCTTGTAAACAGAGCCGTCCCAAACTTTGGGGTGCCTCTGTCTTTTTGATTTTAATTTCCCTAGGCTATAGGACCATAAGTGGAAGTGCCCTAGGCTCTGTTGCTTTGTTTTTTAGATGTTTCAGGAAACACCATACACTTCTCCCGAGTGGCTGTTGGCAATTTACATCCCGCCCATCAGCATAACAAGGCTCCCAGTTCTCCATGGCCTGTCCTGCCTTTCTGGATTTTACACTTTTTTCAGATGGCCGTTTTACCGGGGGGAAGTGAGACTTCATTGTAGTGCAGATTTCCTTTGCAAGCTTGCTTGCTTGGCCAAAAAGGGCTTATGCGTTTTTTCCTGAATATATTCAGGAAAAAACGCATACGCCCTTTTTGGCCAAGTGCATCATTGTGGACGTTCTGCCTCTTTTCCTGTGCTTTACATGCAATTCCAGTCTACCTCCTGAAATCGGTTTCCTGCAATTCTGCCCCGCTTTCAAGTCCTCTTGGCAGCCTTACTTCAGTATATTTTTGGACGATAGCTGTCATTTATAACTCTGCAGGTTTGTGAATTACAGTGCCCCTGAGCTCCTTTCTTCAACTCGTTTTCTTGTGAGCTGGCCGCAACACCGCAGGATTGCTTCAGGCCCTAATCTGGTTCCGGCACGGCACGCTGAGCCTTTGGTTAATTCCTCTTCCTGGTGGGAAATGAGAGTTAAATTTGCCCGTCCAGACACCTCCAGCTAGTCTCTCATTAGTTCTCCCTATTCCTGTTCATCTTCCGCAGAAATTGCAAACTGGGCCAAACAGGAGGTTAAAGGCACTGACTCTCCAAGTCGGGAGAGTGTTAGTAAAGCGTCTGGAATGTTGCACCCGAGTACCAGGGGACGAGAACGGAGACATATTTAATCACGTCTCCCGATCACACGGTTGATCATACTCTGGGTTCCACATGCATGTTTTAGCTGAAGGAAGAATCCCTTAAACCTGGAGAGTTCAGACCCGTGGAATGGGTACCATGCAATATGACTTCAAAGGGTCTTCATTTGCTCACGGAACCTCTCCAATCCTATCACTGCTGCGTTTATGCCCCTGTACACACGCTTGATTCTCTTTCAGAGACATAGCAATCCATAGGTTTTAAGATACTTACTAATCAGGTACATTCTTAGGCATTTAATATGGGGTGTTGAGTCCATTTCGTTGAGCAAGGAGTAGCTCTTGTCTATTATGTATTTGGCTTAATGAAACTTATCTGTGCTCATTTCAATCTCTGGTTTTATGCAGCACCCCAACTCACCTTTCCCCTTAAGCAAGCATAAGTTGGTTTTCTAAATTTGAGACCCTGTTCTGTTTTGTAATCCGGTTCCTGTCTAGCCAAGTTTACAGTCCGTGTATTAGTGATATCTTATGATGTTTCTTTTTCTGTGTGACTTCTTTCAGTTAGAATGATCATACCTGAATCCACTCATTATGCTGCTACGGGCCTGATGACATAGATGTCATTGCTGAGTGATATTGCATTGTATGTAAGTACCACAACTTCTTCATCCATTTTTCACTTTCTGCGATATTGAACTTGTACCGTAAACGAGGTTCTTGTAAACAGAGCCGTCCCAAACATTGGGGTGCCTCTGTCTTTTTCATTTTAATTTCCCTAGGCTATAGGACCATAAGTGGAAGTGCCCTAGGCTCTGTTGCTTTGTTTTTTAGATGTTTCAGGAAACACCATACACTTCTCCAGAGTGGCTGTTGGCAATTTACATCCTGCCCATCAGCATAACAAGACTCCCAGTTCTCCATGGCCTGTCCTGCCTTTCTGGATTTTACACTTTTTTCAGATGGCCCTTTTGACCGGGGGGAAGTGAGACTTCATTGTAGTGCAGATTTCCTTTGCAAGCTTGCTTGCTTGGCCAAAAAGGGCATATGCGTTTTTTCCTCAATATATTCAGGAAAAAACGCATACGTCCTTTTTGGCCAAGTGCATCATTGTGGACGTTCTGCCTCTTTTCCTATGCTTTAAATGTAATTGCAGTCTACCTCCTGAAATCGGTTTCCTGCAATTCTGCCCCGCTTTCAAGTCGTCTTGGCAGCCTTACTTCAGTATATTTTTGGACGATAGCTGTCATTTATAACTCTGCAGGTTTGTGAATTACAGTGCCCCTGAGCTCCTTTCCTCAACTCGCTTTCCTGTGAGCTGGCCGCAACACCGCAGGATTGCTTCAGACCCTAATCTGGTATCGGCACGGCATGCTGAGCCTTTGGTTAATTCCTCTTCCTGGTGGGAAATGAGAGTTAAATTTGCCCGTCCAGACACCTCCAGCTAGTCTCTCATTGGTTCTCCCTATTCCTGTTCATCTTCCACAGAAATTGCAAACTGGGCCAAACAGGAGGTTAAAGGCACTGACTCTCCAAGTGGGGAGAGTGTTAGTAAAGCGTCTGGAATGTTGCACCCGAGTACCAGGGGACGAAAACTGAGACACCTTTGAACACGTTTCCCAATCACACGGTGGATCATACTCTGGGTTCCACATGCATGTTTTAGCTGAAGGAAGAATCCCTTAAACCTGGAGAGTTGAGACCCATGGAATGGGTAACATGCAATATGACTTCAAAGGGTCTGCATTTGCTCACCGATCCTCACCAATCCTATCACTGCTGCGTTTATGCCGCTGTACACACGCTTGATTCTCTTTCGGAGACATATAAATCCATAGGTTTTAAGATTCTTACTAGTCAGATATATTCTTAGGCGTTTAATATGGGGTGTTGAGTCCACTTCGTTGAGCAAGGAGTAGCTCTTGTCTATTACATATTTGGCTTATGGAACGGTATCTGTGCTAATTTCAATCTCTGGTTTTATGCAGCACCCCAACTCACCTTTCCCCTTAAGCAAGCATAAGTTGGTTTTCTAAATTTGAGACACTGTTCTGTTTTGTAATCCAGTTCCTGTGTAGCCAAGTTTACATTCCGTGTATTAGTGATATCTTATGATGTTTCTTTTTCTGTGGGACTTATTTCAGTTAGAATCATCATACCTGAATGCACTCATTATGCTGCTGCGGGCCTGATGACATAGATGTCATTGCTGAGTGATATTGCATTGTACGTAAGTACCACAACTTCTTCATCCATTTTTCACTTTCTGCGATATTGAACTTGTACCGTAAACGAGGTTCTTGTAAACAGAGCCGTCCCAAACTTTGGGGTACCTCTGTCTGTTTGATTTTAATTTCCCTAGGCTATAGGACCATAAGTGGATGTGCCATAGGCTCTGTTGCTTTGTTTTTTAGATGTTTCCGGAAACACCATACACTTCTCCAGAGTGGCTGTTGGCAATTTACATCCCACCCATCAGAATAACAAGGCTCCCAGTTCTCCATGGCCTGTCCTGCCTTTCTGGATTTTACACTTTTTTCAGATGGCCCTTTTGACCGGGGGGAAGTGAGACTTCATTGTAGTGCAGATTTCCTTTGCAAGCTTGCTTGCTTGGCCAAAAAGGGCGTATGCGTTTTTTCCTGAATATATTCAGGAAAAAAACGCATACGCCCTTTTTGGCCAAGTGCATCATTGTGGACGTTTGGCCTCTTTTCCTATGCTTTAAATGCAATTCCATTCTACCTCCTGAAATCCCAATTCTGCCCCGCTTTCAAGTCCTCTTGGCAGCCTTACTTCAGTATATTTTTGGACGATAGCTGTCATTTATAACTCTGCAGGTTTGTGAATTACAGTGCCCCTGAGCTCCTTTCTTCAACTCGCTTTCTTGTGAGCTGACCGCAACACCGCTGGATTACTTCAGGCCCTAATATGGTTCCGGCACGACACACTGAGCCTTTGGTTAATTCCTCTTCCTGGTGGGAAATGAGAGTTAAATTTGCCCGTCCAGACACCTCCAGCTAGTCTCTCATTGGTTCTCCCTATTCCTGTTCATCTTCCACAGAAATTGTAAACTGGGCCAAACAGGAGGTTAAAGGCACTGCCTCTCCAAGTCGGGAGAGTGTTAGTAAAGCGTCTGACATGTTGCACCCGAGAAGCAGGGGACGAGAAGGGAGACGTATTTGAACACGTCTCCCGATCACACGGTTGATCATACTCTGGGTTCCACATGCATGTTTTAGCTGAAGGAAGAATTCCTTAAACCTGGAGAGTTGAGACCCGTGGAATGGGTACCATGCAATATGACTTCAAAAGGTCTTCATTTGCTCACCGAACCTCTTCAATCCTATCACTGCTGCGTTTATGCCCCTGTACACACGCTTGATTCCCTTTCGGAGACATAGCAATCCATAGGTTTTAAGATACTTACTAGTCAGGTACATTCGTAGGCGTTTAATATGGGGTGTTGAGTCCATTTCGTTGAGCAAGGAGTAGCTCTTGTCTATTCCATGTTTGGCTAAGGAACTTTATCTGTGCTCATTTCAATCTCTGGTTTTATGCAGCACCCCAACTCACCTTTCCCCTTAAGCAAGCATAAGTTGGTTTTCTAAATTTGAGACCCTGTTGTGTTTTGTAATCCAGTTTCTGTTTAGCCAAGATTACATTCCGTGTAATAGTGATATCTTATGATGTTTCTTTTTCTGTGTGACTTATTTCAGTTAGAATCATCATACCTGAATGCACTCATTATGCTGCTACGGGCCTGATGACATAGATGTCATTGCCGAGTGATATTGCATTGTACGTAAGTACCACAACTTCTTCATCCATTTTTCACTTTCTGCGATATTGAACTTGTACCGTAAACGAGGTTCTTGTAAACAGAGCCGTCCCAAACTTTGGGGTGCCTCTGTCTTTTTGATTTTAATTTCCCTAGGCTATAGGACCATAAGTGGAAGTGCCCTAGGCTCTGTTGCTTTGTTTTTTAGATGTTTCAGGAAACACCATACACTTCTCCCGAGTGGCTGTTGGCAATTTACATCCCGCCCATCAGCATAACAAGGCTCCCAGTTCTCCATGGCCTGTCCTGCCTTTCTGGATTTTACACTTTTTTCAGATGGCCGTTTTACCGGGGGGAAGTGAGACTTCATTGTAGTGCAGATTTCCTTTGCAAGCTTGCTTGCTTGGCCAAAAAGGGCTTATGCGTTTTTTCCTGAATATATTCAGGAAAAAACGCATACGCCCTTTTTGGCCAAGTGCATCATTGTGGACGTTCTGCCTCTTTTCCTGTGCTTTACATGCAATTCCAGTCTACCTCCTGAAATCGGTTTCCTGCAATTCTGCCCCGCTTTCAAGTCCTCTTGGCAGCCTTACTTCAGTATATTTTTGGACGATAGCTGTCATTTATAACTCTGCAGGTTTGTGAATTACAGTGCCCCTGAGCTCCTTTCTTCAACTCGTTTTCTTGTGAGCTGGCCGCAACACCGCAGGATTGCTTCAGGCCCTAATCTGGTTCCGGCACGGCACGCTGAGCCTTTGGTTAATTCCTCTTCCTGGTGGGAAATGAGAGTTAAATTTGCCCGTCCAGACACCTCCAGCTAGTCTCTCATTAGTTCTCCCTATTCCTGTTCATCTTCCGCAGAAATTGCAAACTGGGCCAAACAGGAGGTTAAAGGCACTGACTCTCCAAGTCGGGAGAGTGTTAGTAAAGCGTCTGGAATGTTGCACCCGAGTACCAGGGGACGAGAACGGAGACATATTTAATCACGTCTCCCGATCACACGGTTGATCATACTCTGGGTTCCACATGCATGTTTTAGCTGAAGGAAGAATCCCTTAAACCTGGAGAGTTCAGACCCGTGGAATGGGTACCATGCAATATGACTTCAAAGGGTCTTCATTTGCTCACGGAACCTCTCCAATCCTATCACTGCTGCGTTTATGCCCCTGTACACACGCTTGATTCTCTTTCAGAGACATAGCAATCCATAGGTTTTAAGATACTTACTAATCAGGTACATTCTTAGGCATTTAATATGGGGTGTTGAGTCCATTTCGTTGAGCAAGGAGTAGCTCTTGTCTATTATGTATTTGGCTTAATGAAACTTATCTGTGCTCATTTCAATCTCTGGTTTTATGCAGCACCCCAACTCACCTTTCCCCTTAAGCAAGCATAAGTTGGTTTTCTAAATTTGAGACCCTGTTCTGTTTTGTAATCCGGTTCCTGTCTAGCCAAGTTTACAGTCCGTGTATTAGTGATATCTTATGATGTTTCTTTTTCTGTGTGACTTCTTTCAGTTAGAATGATCATACCTGAATCCACTCATTATGCTGCTACGGGCCTGATGACATAGATGTCATTGCTGAGTGATATTGCATTGTATGTAAGTACCACAACTTCTTCATCCATTTTTCACTTTCTGCGATATTGAACTTGTACCGTAAACGAGGTTCTTGTAAACAGAGCCGTCCCAAACATTGGGGTGCCTCTGTCTTTTTCATTTTAATTTCCCTAGGCTATAGGACCATAAGTGGAAGTGCCCTAGGCTCTGTTGCTTTGTTTTTTAGATGTTTCAGGAAACACCATACACTTCTCCAGAGTGGCTGTTGGCAATTTACATCCTGCCCATCAGCATAACAAGACTCCCAGTTCTCCATGGCCTGTCCTGCCTTTCTGGATTTTACACTTTTTTCAGATGGCCCTTTTGACCGGGGGGAAGTGAGACTTCATTGTAGTGCAGATTTCCTTTGCAAGCTTGCTTGCTTGGCCAAAAAGGGCATATGCGTTTTTTCCTCAATATATTCAGGAAAAAACGCATACGTCCTTTTTGGCCAAGTGCATCATTGTGGACGTTCTGCCTCTTTTCCTATGCTTTAAATGTAATTGCAGTCTACCTCCTGAAATCGGTTTCCTGCAATTCTGCCCCGCTTTCAAGTCGTCTTGGCAGCCTTACTTCAGTATATTTTTGGACGATAGCTGTCATTTATAACTCTGCAGGTTTGTGAATTACAGTGCCCCTGAGCTCCTTTCCTCAACTCGCTTTCCTGTGAGCTGGCCGCAACACCGCAGGATTGCTTCAGACCCTAATCTGGTATCGGCACGGCATGCTGAGCCTTTGGTTAATTCCTCTTCCTGGTGGGAAATGAGAGTTAAATTTGCCCGTCCAGACACCTCCAGCTAGTCTCTCATTGGTTCTCCCTATTCCTGTTCATCTTCCACAGAAATTGCAAACTGGGCCAAACAGGAGGTTAAAGGCACTGACTCTCCAAGTCGGGAGAGTGTTAGTAAAGCGTCTGGATTGTTGCACCCGAGTACCAGGGGACGAGAACGGAGACATATTTGAACACGTCTCCCGATCACACGGTTGATCATACTCTGGGTTCCACATGCATGTTTTAGCTGAAGGAAGAATCCCTTAAACCTGGAGAGTTGAGACCCGTGGAATGGGTACCATGCAATATGACTTCAAAGGTGTTTCATTTGCTCACCGAACATCTCCAATCCTATCACTGCTGCGTTTATGCCCCTGTACACACACTTGATTCTCTTTCGGAGACATAGCAATCCATAGGTTTTAAGATACTTACTAGTCAGGTACATTCTTAGGTGTGTAATATGGGGTGTTGAGTCCATTTCGTTGAGCAAGGAGTAGCTCTTGTCTATTCCATATTTGGCTTAAGGAACTTTATCTGTGCTCATTTCAATCTCTGGTTTTATGCAGCACCCCAACTCTCCTTTCCCCTTAAGCAAGCATAAGTTGGTTTTCTAAATTTGAGACCCTGTTCTGTTTTGTAATCCAGTTCCTGTGTAGCCAAGTTTACATTCCGTGTATTAGTGACATCTTATGATGTTTCTTTTTCTGTGTGACTTATTTCAGTTAGAATCATCATACCTGAATGCACTCATTATGCTGCTACGGGCCTGATGACATAGATGTCATTGCTGAGTGATATAGCATTGTACGTAAGTACCACAACTTCTTTATCCATTTTTCACTTTCTGCGATATTGAACTTGTACCGTAAACGAGGTTCTTGTAAACAGAGCCGTCCCAAACTTTGGGGTGGCTGTGTCTTTTTGATTTTCATTTCCCTAAGCTATAGGACCATAAGTGGAAGTGCCCTAGGCTCTGTTGCTTTGTTTTTTAGATGTTTCAGGAAACACCATACACTTCTCCCGAGTGGCTGTTGGCAATTTACATCCCGCCCATCGGCATAACAAGGCTCCCAGTTCTCCATGGCCTGTCCTGGCTTTCTGGATTTTACACTTTTTTCAGATGGCCCTTTTGACCGGGGGGCAGTGAGACTTCATTGTAGTGCAGATTTCCTTTGCAAGCTTGCTTGGTTGGCCAAAAAGTGCGTATGCGTTTTTTCCTGAATATATTCAAGAAAAAACGCATACGCCCTTTTTGGCCAAGTGCATCATTGTGGACGTTCTGCCTCTTTTCCTATGCTTTAAATGCAATTGCAGTCTACCTCCTGAAATCGGTTTCCTGCAATTCTGCCCCGCTTTCAAGTCGTCTTGGCAGCCTTACTTCAGTATATTTTTGGACGATAGCTATCATTTATAACTCTGCAGGTTTGTGAATTACAGTGCCCCTGAGCTCCTTTCTTCAACTCGCTTTCCTGTGAGCTGGCCGCAACACCGCAGGATTGCTTCAGGCCCTAATCTGGTATCAGCACGGCACGCTGAGCCTTTGGTTAATTCCTCTTCCTGGTGGGAAATGAGAGTTAAATTTGCCCGTCCAGACACCTCCAGCTAGTCTCTCATTGGTTCTCCCTATTCCTGTTCATTTTCCGCAGAAATTGCAAACTGGGCCAAACAGGAGGTTAAAGGCACTGACTCTCCAAGTTGGGAGAGTGTTAGTAAAGCGTCTGGAATGTTGCACCCGAGTACCAGGGGACGAGAACGGAGACATATTTGAACACGTCTCCCGATCACACGGTTGATCATACTCTGGGTTCCACATGCATGTTTTAGCTGAAGGAAGAATCCCTTAAACCTGGAGAGTTGAGACCCGTGGAATGGGTACCATGCAATATGACTTCAAAGGGTCTTCATTTGCTCACCAAACCTCTCCAATCCTATCACTGCTGAGTTTATGCCCCTGTACACACGCTTGATTCTCTTTCGGAGACATAGCAATCCATAGGTTTTAAGATACTTACTAGTCAGGTACATTCTTAGGCATTTAATATGGGGTGTTGAGTCCATTTCATTGAGCAAGGAGTAGCTCTTGTCTATTACGTATTTGGCTTAAGGAAACTTATCTGTGCTCATTTCAATCTCTCGTTTTATGCAGCACCCCAACTCACCTTTCCCCTTAAGCAAGCATAAGTTGGTTTTCTAAATTTGAGACCCTGTTCTGTTTTGTAATCCAGTTCCTGTGTAGCCAAGTTTACATTCCGTGTATTAGTGATATCTTATGATGTTTCTTTTTCTGTGTGACTTATTTCAGTTACAATCATCATACCTGAATCCACTCATTATTCTGCTGCGGGCCTGATGACATAGATGTCATTGCTGAGTGATATTGCATTGTACGTAAGTACCACAACTTCTTCATCCATTTTTCACTTTCTGCGATATTGAACTTGTACCGTAAACGAGGTTCTTGTAAACAGAGCCGTCCCAAACTTTGGGGTGCCTCTGTCTTTTTGATTTAATTTCCCTAGGCTATAGGACCATAAGTGGAAGTGCCCTAGGCTCTGTTGCTTTGTTTTTTAGATGTTTCAGGAAACACCATACACTTCTCCGGAGTGGCTGTTGGCAATTTACATCCCGCCCATCAGCATAACAAGGCTCCCAGTTCTCCATGGCCTGTCCTGCCTTTCTGGATTTTACACTTTTTTCAGATGGCCTTTTTGACCGGGGGGAAGTGAGACTTCATTGTAGTGCAGATTTCCTTTGCAAGCTTGCTTGGTTGGCCAAAAAGGACGTATGCCTTTTTTCCTGAATATATTCAGGAAAAAACGCATACGCCCTTTTTGGCCAAGTGCATCATTGTGGACGTTCTACCTCTTTTCCTATGCTTTAAATGCAATTCCAGTCTACCTCCTGAAATCGGTTTCCTGCAATTCTGCCCCGCTTTCAAGTCCTCTTGGCAGCCTTACTTCAGTATATTTTTGGACGATAGCTGTCATTTATAACTCTGCAGGTTTGTGAATTACAGTGCCCCTGAGCTCCTTTCTTCAACTCGCTTTCTTATGAGTTGGCCGCAACACCGCAGGATTGCTTCAGGCCCTAATCTGGTTCCGGCACGGCACGCTGAGCCTTTGGTTAATTCCTCTTCCTGGTGGGAAATGAGAGTTAAATTTGCCCGTTCAGACACCTCCAGCTAGTCTCTCATTGGTTCTCCCTATTCCTGTTCATCTTCCGCAGAAATTGCAAACTGGGCCAAACAGGAGGTTAAAGGCACTGACTCTCCAAGTCGGGAGAGTGTTAGTAAAGCGTCTGACATGTTGCACCCGAGAAGCAGGGGACGAGAAGGGAGACATATTAGAACACGTCTCCCGATCACACGGTTGATCATACTCTGGGTTCCACATGCATGTTTTAGCTGAAGGAAGAATCCCTTAAACCTGGAGATTTGAGACCGGTGGAATGGGTACCATGCAATATGACTTCAAAAGGTCTTCATTTGCTCACCGAACCTCTCCAATCCTATCACTGCTGCGTTTATGCCCCTGTACACACGCTTGATTCCCTTTCGGAGACATAGCAATCCATAGGTTTTAAGATACTTACTAGTCAGGTACATTCTTAGGCGTTTAATATGGGGTGTTGAGTCCATTTCGTTGAGCAAGGAGTAGCTCTTGTCTATTCCATGTTTGGCTAAGGAACTTTATCTGTGCTCATTTCAATCTCTGGTTTTATGCAGCACCCCAACTCACCTTTCCCCTTAAGCAATCATAAGTTGGTTTTCTGCATTTCAGACCCTATTCTGTTTTGTAATTCAGTTCCTGTGTAGCCAAGTCTACATTCCGTGTAGTAGTGATATCTTATGATGTTTCTTTTTCTCTGTGACTTATTTCACTTAGAATCATCGTACCTGAATCCACTCATTATGCTGCTACGGGCCTGATGACATAGATTTCAGTGCTGAGTGATATTGCATTGTACGTAAGTACCACAACTTCTTTTTCCATTTTTCGCTTTCTGCGATATTGAACTTGTACCGTAAACGAGGTTCTTGTAAACAGAGCCGTCCCAAACTTTGGGGTGGCTGTGTCTTTTTGATTTTATTTTCCCTAAGCTATAGGACCATAAGTGTAAGTGCCCTAGGCTCTGTTGCTTTGTTTTTTAGATGTTTCAGGAAACACCATACACTTCTCCAGAGTGGCTGTTGGCAATTTACATCCCGCCCATCAGCATAACAAGGCTCCCAGTTCTCCATGGCCTGTCCTGCCTTTCTGGATTTTACACTTTTTTCAGATGGCCCTTTTGACCGGGGGTCAGTGAGACTTCATTGTAGTGCAGATTTCCTTTGCAAGATTGCTTGGTTGGCCAAAAAGGGCGTATGCGTTTGTTCCTGAATATATTCAGGAAAAAACGCATACGCCCTTTTTGGCCAAGTGCATCATTGTGGACGTTCTGCCTCTTTTCCTATGCTTTACATGCAATTCCAGTGTACCTCCTGAAATCGGTTTCCTGCAATTCTGTCCCGCTTTCAAGTCCTCTTGGCAGCCTTACTTCAATATATTTTTGGACGATAGCTGTCATTTATAACTCTGCAGGTTTGTGAATGACAGTGCCCCTGAGCTCCTTTCTTCAACTCGCTTTCTTGTGAGCTGGCCACAACACCGCAGGATTGCTTCAGGCCCTAGTGTGGTTCCGGTATGGCACGCTGAGCCTTTGGTTAATTCCTCTTCCTGGTGGGAAATGAGAGTTAAATTTGCCTGTCCAGACACCTCCAGCTAGTCTCTCATTGGTTCTCCCTATTCCTGTTCATTTTCCGCAGAAATTGCAAACTGGGACAAACAAGAGGTTAAAGGCACTGACTCTCCAAGTGGGGAGGGTGTTAGTAAAGCGTCTGGAATGTTGCACCCGAGTACCGGGGGACGAAAACTGAGTCACATTTGAACACGTTTCCTGATCACACGTGGATCATACTCTGGGTTCCACATGCATGTTTTAGCTGAAGGAAGAATCCCTTAAACCTGGAGAGTTGAGACCCATATAATGGGTATCATGCAATATGACTTCAAAGGGTCTGCATTTGCTCACCGATCTTCACAAATCCTATCACTGCTTCGTTTATGCCGCTGTACACACGCTTGATTCTCTTTCAGAGACATATAAATCCATAGGTTTTAAGATTCTTACTAGTCGGGTATATTTTTAGGCGTTTAAAATGGGGTGTTGAGTCCACTTCGTTGAGCAAGGAGTAGCTCTTGTCTATTACATATTTGGCTTATGGAACGTTATCTGTGCTAATTTCAATCTCTGGTTTTATGCAGCACCCCAACTCACCTTTCCCCTTAAGCAAGCATAAGTTGGTTTTCTACATTTGAGACCCTGCTCTGTTTTGTAATTCAGTTCCTGTGTAGCCAAGTTTACATTCCGTGTAGTAGTGATATCTTATGATGTTTCTTTTTCTGTGTGACTTATTTCACTTAGAATCATCGTACCTGAATCCACTCATTATGCTGGTACGGGCCTGATGACATAGATTTCATTGCTGAGTGATATTGCATTGTACGTAAGTACCACAACTTCTTTATCCATTTTTCGCTTTCTGCGATATTGAACTTGTACCGTAAACGAGGTTCTTGTAAACAGAGGCGTCCCAAACTTTGGGGTGCCTCTGTCTTTTTGATTTTAATTTCCCTAAGCTATAGAACCATAAGCGGAAGTGCCCTAGGCTCTGTTGCTTTGTTTTGTAGATGTTTCAGGAAACACCATACACTTCTCCAGAGTGGCTGTTGGCAATTTACATCCCGCCCATCAGCATAACGAGGCTCCCAGTTCTCCATGGCCTGTCCTGCCTTTCTGGATTTTACACTTTTTTCAGATGGCCGTTTTGACAGGGGGGAAGTGAGACTTCATTGTAGTGCAGATTTCCTTTGCAAGCTTGCTTGCTTGGACAAAAAGGGCGGATGCGTTTTTTCCTGAATATATTCAGGAAAAAACGCATACGCCCTTTTTGGCCAAGTGCATCATTGTGGACGTTCTGCCTCTTTTCCTATGCTTTAAATGCAATTCCAGTCTACCTCATGAAATCGGTTTCCTGCAATTCTGCTCTGCTTTCAAGTCCTCTTGGCAGCCTTACTTCAGTATATTTTTGGACGATAGCTGTCATTTATAACTCTGCAGGTTTGTGAATTACAGTGCCCCTGAGCTCCTTTCTTCAACTCGCTTTCCTGTGAGCTGGCCGCAACACCGCAGGATTGCTTCAGGCCCTAATCTGGTATCAGCATGGCACGCTGAGCCTTTGGTTAATTCCTCTTCCTGGTGGGAAATGAGAGTTAAATTTGCCCGTCCAGACACCTCCAGCTAGTCTCTCATTGGTTCTCCCTATTCCTGTTCATCTTCCGCAGAAATTGCAAACTGGGCCAAACAGGAGGTTAAAGGCACTGACTCTCCAAGTTGGGAGAGTGTTAGTAAAGCGTCTGGAATGTTGCACCCGAGTACCAGGGGACGAGAACGGAGACATATTTGAACACGTCTCCCGATCACACGGTTGATCATACTCTGGGTTCCACATGCATGTTTTAGCTGAAGGAAGAATCCCTTAAACCTGGAGAGTTGAGACCCGTGGAATGGGTACCATGCAATATGACTTCAAAGGGTCTTCATTTGCTCACCAAACCTCTCCAATCCTATCACTGCTGAGTTTATGCCCCTGTACACACGCTTGATTCTCTTTCGGAGACATAGCAATCCATAGGTTTTAAGATACTTACTAGTCAGGTACATTCTTAGGCATTTAATATGGGGTGTTGAGTCCATTTCATTGAGCAAGGAGTAGCTCTTGTCTATTACGTATTTGGCTTAAGGAAACTTATCTGTGCTCATTTCAATCTCTCGTTTTATGCAGCACCCCAACTCACCTTTCCCCTTAAGCAAGCATAAGTTGGTTTTCTAAATTTGAGACCCTGTTCTGTTTTGTAATCCAGTTCCTGTGTAGCCAAGTTTACATTCCGTGTATTAGTGATATCTTATGATGTTTCTTTTTCTGTGTGACTTATTTCAGTTACAATCATCATACCTGAATCCACTCATTATTCTGCTGCGGGCCTGATGACATAGATGTCATTGCTGAGTGATATTGCATTGTACGTAAGTACCACAACTTCTTCATCCATTTTTCACTTTCTGCGATATTGAACTTGTACCGTAAACGAGGTTCTTGTAAACAGAGCCGTCCCAAACTTTGGGGTGCCTCTGTCTTTTTGATTTAATTTCCCTAGGCTATAGGACCATAAGTGGAAGTGCCCTAGGCTCTGTTGCTTTGTTTTTTAGATGTTTCAGGAAACACCATACACTTCTCCGGAGTGGCTGTTGGCAATTTACATCCCGCCCATCAGCATAACAAGGCTCCCAGTTCTCCATGGCCTGTCCTGCCTTTCTGGATTTTACACTTTTTTCAGATGGCCTTTTTGACCGGGGGGAAGTGAGACTTCATTGTAGTGCAGATTTCCTTTGCAAGCTTGCTTGGTTGGCCAAAAAGGACGTATGCCTTTTTTCCTGAATATATTCAGGAAAAAACGCATACGCCCTTTTTGGCCAAGTGCATCATTGTGGACGTTCTACCTCTTTTCCTATGCTTTAAATGCAATTTCAGTCTACCTCCTGAAATCGGTTTCCTGCAATTCTGCCCCGCTTTCAAGTCCTCTTGGCAGCCTTACTTCAGTATATTTTTGGACGATAGCTGTCATTTATAACTCTGCAGGTTTGTGAATTACAGTGCCCCTGAGCTCCTTTCTTCAACTCGCTTTCTTATGAGTTGGCCGCAACACCGCAGGATTGCTTCAGGCCCTAATCTGGTTCCGGCACGGCACGCTGAGCCTTTGGTTAATTCCTCTTCCTGGTGGGAAATGAGAGTTAAATTTGCCCGTTCAGACACCTCCAGCTAGTCTCTCATTGGTTCTCCCTATTCCTGTTCATCTTCCGCAGAAATTGCAAACTGGGCCAAACAGGAGGTTAAAGGCACTGACTCTCCAAGTCGGGAGAGTGTTAGTAAAGCGTCTGACATGTTGCACCCGAGAAGCAGGGGACGAGAAGGGAGACATATTAGAACACGTCTCCCGATCACACGGTTGATCATACTCTGGGTTCCACATGCATGTTTTAGCTGAAGGAAGAATCCCTTAAACCTGGAGATTTGAGACCGGTGGAATGGGTACCATGCAATATGACTTCAAAAGGTCTTCATTTGCTCACCGAACCTCTCCAATCCTATCACTGCTGCGTTTATGCCCCTGTACACACGCTTGATTCCCTTTCGGAGACATAGCAATCCATAGGTTTTAAGATACTTACTAGTCAGGTACATTCTTAGGCGTTTAATATGGGGTGTTGAGTCCATTTCGTTGAGCAAGGAGTAGCTCTTGTCTATTCCATGTTTGGCTAAGGAACTTTATCTGTGCTCATTTCAATCTCTGGTTTTATGCAGCACCCCAACTCACCTTTCCCCTTAAGCAATCATAAGTTGGTTTTCTGCATTTCAGACCCTGTTCTGTTTTGTAATTCAGTTCCTGTGTAGCCAAGTCTACATTCCGTGTAGTAGTGATATCTTATGATGTTTCTATTTCTCTGTGACTTATTTCACTTAGAATCATCGTACCTGAATCCACTCATTATGCTGCTACGGGCCTGATGACATAGATTTCAGTGCTGAGTGATATTGCATTGTACGTAAGTACCACAACTTCTTTTTCCATTTTTCGCTTTCTGCGATATTGAACTTGTACCGTAAACGAGGTTCTTGTAAACAGAGCCGTCCCAAACTTTGGGGTGGCTGTGTCTTTTTGATTTTATTTTCCCTAAGCTATAGGACCATAAGTGGAAGTGCCCTAGGCTCTGTTGCTTTGTTTTTTAGATGTTTCAGGAAACACCATACACTTCTCCAGAGTGGCTGTTGGCAATTTACATCCCGCCCATCAGCATAACAAGGCTCCCAGTTCTCCATGGCCTGTCCTGCCTTTCTGGATTTTACACTTTTTTCAGATGGCCCTTTTGACCGGGGGGCAGTGAGACTTCATTGTAGTGCAGATTTCCTTTGCAAGATTGCTTGGTTGGCCAAAAAGGGCGTATGCGTTTGTTCCTGAATATATTCAGGAAAAAACGCATACGCCCTTTTTGGCCAAGTGCATCATTGTGGACGTTCTGCCTCTTTTCCTATGCTTTACATGCAATTCCAGTCTACCTCCTGAAATCGGTTTCCTGCAATTCTGTCCCGCTTTCAAGTCCTCTTGGCAGCCTTACTTCAATATATTTTTGGACGATAGCTGTCATTTATAACTCTGCAGGTTTGTGAATGACAGTGCCCCTGAGCTCCTTTCTTCAACTCGCTTTCTTGTGAGCTGGCCACAGCACCGCAGGATTGCTTCAGGCCCTAGTGTGGTTCCGGCATGGCACGCTGAGCCTTTGGTTAATTCCTCTTCCTGGTGGGAAATGAGAGTTAAATTTGCCTGTCCAGACACCTCCAGCTAGTCTCTCATTGGTTCTCCCTATTCCTGTTCATTTTCCGCAGAAATTGCAAACTGGGACAAACAGGAGGTTAAAGGCACTGACTCTCCAAGTGGGGAGGGTGTTAGTAAAGCGTCTGGAATGTTGCACCTGAGTACCGGGGGACGAAAACTGAGTCACATTTGAACACGTTTCCTGATCACACGTGGATCATACTCTGGGTTCCACATGCATGTTTTAGCTGAAGGAAGAATCCCTTAAACCTGGAGAGTTGAGACCCATATAATGGGTATCATGCAATATGACTTCAAAGGGTCTGCATTTGCTCACCGATCTTCACAAATCCTATCACTGCTTCGTTTATGCCGCTGTACACACGCTTGATTCTCTTTCAGAGACATATAAATCCATAGGTTTTAAGATTCTTACTAGTCGGGTATATTTTTAGGCGTTTAAAATGGGGTGTTGAGTCCACTTCGTTGAGCAAGGAGTAGCTCTTGTCTATTACATATTTGGCTTATGGAACGTTATCTGTGCTAATTTCAATCTCTGGTTTTATGCAGCACCCCAACTCACCTTTCCCCTTAAGCAAGCATAAGTTGGTTTTCTACATTTGAGACCCTGCTCTGTTTTGTAATTCAGTTCCTGTGTAGCCAAGTTTACATTCCGTGTAGTAGTGATATCTTATGATGTTTCTTTTTCTGTGTGACTTATTTCACTTAGAATCATCGTACCTGAATCCACTCATTATGCTGGTACGGGCCTGATGACATAGATTTCATTGCTGAGTGATATTGCATTGTACGTAAGTACCACAACTTCTTTATCCATTTTTCGCTTTCTGCGATATTGAACTTGTACCGTAAACGAGGTTCTTGTAAACAGAGGCGTCCCAAACTTTGGGGTGCCTCTGTCTTTTTGATTTTAATTTCCCTAAGCTATAGAACCATAAGCGGAAGTGCCCTAGGCTCTGTTGCTTTGTTTTGTAGATGTTTCAGGAAACACCATACACTTCTCCAGAGTGGCTGTTGGCAATTTACATCCCGCCCATCAGCATAACGAGGCTCCCAGTTCTCCATGGCCTGTCCTGCCTTTCTGGATTTTACACTTTTTTCAGATGGCCGTTTTGACAGGGGGGAAGTGAGACTTCATTGTAGTGCAGATTTCCTTTGCAAGCTTGCTTGGTTGGCCAAAAAGGGCGTATGCGTTTTTTCCTGAATATATTCAGGAAAAAACGCATACGCCCTTTTTGGCCAAGTGCATCATTGTGGACGTTCTGCCTCTTTTCCTATGCTTTAAATGCAATTCCAGTCTACCTCATGAAATCGGTTTCCTGCAATTCTGCTCTGCTTTCAAGTCCTCTTGGCAGCCTTACTTCAGTATATTTTTGGACGATAGCTGTCATTTATAACTCTGCAGGTTTGTGAATTACAGTGCCCCTGAGCTCCTTTCTTCAACTCGCTTTCTTGTGAGCTGGCCGCAACACCGCAGGATTGCTTCAGGCCCTAATCTGGTTCCGGCACGGCACGCTGAGCCTTTGGTTAATTCCTCTTCCTGGTGGGAAATGAGAGTTAAATTTGCCCGTCCAGACACCTCCAGCTAGTCTCTCATTGTTTCTCCCTATTCCTGTTCATCTTCCGCAGAAATTGCAAACTGGGCCAAACAGGAGGTTAAAGGCACTGACTCTCCAAGTCGGGAGAGTGTTAGTAAAGCGTCTGGAATGTTGCACCCGAGTACCAGGGGACGAAAACGGAGACATATTTGAACACGTCTCCCGATCACACGGTTGATCATACTCTGGGTTCCACATGCATGTTTTAGCTGAAGGAAGAATCCCTTAAACCTGGAGAGTTGAGACCGTGGAATGGGTACCATGCAATATGACTTCAAAGGGTCTTCATTTTCTCACCGAACCTCTCCAATTTTATCACTGCTGCATTTATGCCCCTGTACACACGCTTGATTCTCTTTCAGAGACATAACAATCCATAGGTTTTAAGATACTTACTAGTCAGGTACATTCTTAGGCGTTTAATATGGGGTGTTGAGTCCATTTCGTTGAGCAAGGAGTAGCTCTTTTCTATTACGTATTTGGCTTAAGGAAACTTATCTGTGCTCATTTCAATCTCTGGTTTTATGCAGCACCCCAACTCACCTTTCCCCTTAAGCAAGCATAAGTTGGTTTTCTAAATTTGAGACCCTGTTCTGTTTTGTAATCCAGTTCCTGTGTAGGCAAGTTTACATTCCGTGTATTAGTGATATCTTATGATGTTTCTTTTTCTGTGTGACTTATTTCAGTTAGAATCATCATACCTGAATCCACTCATTATGCTGCTACGGGCCTGATGACATAGATGTCATTGCTGAGTGATATTGCATTGTACGTAAGTACTACAACTTCTTTATCCATTTTTCACTTTCTGCGATATTGAACTTGTACCGTAAACGAGGTTCTTGTAAACAGAGCCGTCCCAAACTTTGGGGTGGCTGTGTCTTTTTGATTTTAATTTCCCTAAGCTATAGGACCATAAGTGGAAGTGTCCTAGGCTCTGTTGCTTTGTTTTTAAGATGTTTCAGGAAACACCATACACTTCTCCAGAGTGGCTGTTGGCAGTTTACATCCCGCCCATCAACATAACAAGGTTCCCAGTTCTCCATGGCCTGTCCTGCCTTTCTGAATTTTACACATTTTTCAGATGGCCCTTTTGACCGGGGGGCAGTGAGACTTCATTGTAGTGCAGATTTCCTTTGCAAGATTGCTTGGTTGGCCAAAAAGGACGTATGCGTTTTTTCCTGAATATATTCAGGAAAAAACGCATATGCCCTTTTTGGCCAAGGGCATCATTGTGGACGTTCTGCCTCTTTTCCTATGCTTTAAATGCAATTCCAGTCTACCTCCTGAAATCGGTTTCCTGCAATTCTGCCCCGCTTTCAAGTCCTCTTGGCAGCCTTACTTCAGTATATTTTTGGACGATAGCTCTCATTTATAACTCTGCAGGTTTGTGAATTACAGTGCCCCTGAGCTCCTTTCTTCAACTCGCTTTCTTGTGAGCTGGCCGCAACACCGCAGGATTGCTTCAGGCCCTAATGTGGTTCCGGTACGGCACGCTGAGCCTTTGGTTAATTCCTCTTCCTGGTGGGAAATGAGAGTTAAATTTGCCCGTCCAGACACCTCCAGCTAGTCTCTCATTGGTTCTCCCTATTCCTGTTCATCTTCCGCAGAAATTGCAAACTGGGCCAAACAGGAGGTTAAAGGCACTGACTCTCCAAGTCGGGAGAGTGTTAGTAAAGCGTCTGGAATGTTGCACCCGAGTACTGGGGGACGAAAACTGAGTCACATTTGAACACGTTTCCTGATCACACGTGGATCATACTCTGGTTTCCACATGCATGTTTTAGCTGAAGGAAGAATCCCTTAAACCTGGAGAGTTGAGACTCATATAATGGGTACCATGCAATATGACTTCAAAGGGTCTGCATTTGCTCACCGATCTTCACCAGTCCTATCACTGCTGCGTTTATGCCGCTGTACACACGCTTGAATCTCTTTTGGAGACATATAAATCCATAGGTTTTAAGATTCTTACTAGTCGGGTATATTTTTAGGCGTTTAAAATGGGGTGTTGAGTCCACTTCGTTGAGCAAGGAGTAGCTCTTGTCTATTACATATTTGGCTTATGGAACGGTATCTGTGCTAATTTCAATCTCTGGTTTTATGCAGCACCCCAACTCACCTTTCCCCTTAAGCAAGCATAAGTTGGTTTTCTACATTTGAGACCCTGTTCTGTTTTGTAATTTAGTTCCTGTGTAGCCAAGTTTACATTCCGTGTATTAGTGATATCTTATGATGTTTCTTTTTCTGTGTGACTTATTTCACTTAGAATCATCGTACCTGAATCCACTCATTATGCTTCTACGGGCCTGATGACATAGATTTCAGTGCTGAGTGATATTGCATTGTACGTAAGTACCACAACTTCTTTATCCATTTTTCACTTTCTGTGATTTTGAACTTCTACCGTAAACGAGGTTCTTGTAAACAGAACCGTCCCAAACTTTGGGGTGGCTGTGTCTTTTTGATTTTAATTTCCCTAAGCTATAGGACCATAAGTGGAAGTGCCCTAGGCTCTGTTGCTTTGTTTTGTAGATGTTTCAGGAAACACCATACACTTCTCCAGAGTGGCTGTTGGCAATTTACATCCCGCCCATCAGCATAACAAGGCTCCCAGTTCTCCATGGCCTGTCCTGCCTTTCTGGATTTTACACATTTTTCAGATGGCCCTTTTGACCGGGGGGCAGTGAGACTTCATTGTAGTGCAGATTTCCTTTGCAAGCTTGCTTGGTTGGCCAAAAAGGGCGTATGCGTTTGTTCCTGAATATATTCAGGAAAAAACGCATACGCCCTTTTTGGCCAAGTGCATCATTGTGGACGTTCTGCCTCTTTTCCTATGCTTTAAATGCAATTCCAGTCTACCTCCTGAAATCGGTTTCCTGCAATTCTGCCCCGCTTTCAAGTCGTCTTGGCAGCCTTGCTTCAGTATATTTTTGGATGATAGCTGTCATTTATAACTCTGCAGGTTTGTGAATTACAGTGCCCCTGAGCTCCTTTCCTCAACTCGCTTTCCTGGGAGCTGGCCGCAACACCGCAGGATTGCTTCAGGCCCTAATCTGGTATCGGCATGGCACGCTGAGCCTTTGGTTAATTCCTCTTCCTGGTGGGAAATGAGAGTTAAATTTGCCCGTCCAGAAACCTCCAGCTAGTCTCTCATTGGTTCTCCCTATTCCTGTTCATCTTCCGCAGAAATTGCAAACTGGGCCAAACAGGAGGTTAAAGGCACTGACTCTCCAAGTTGGGAGAGTGTTAGTAAAGCGTCTGGAATGTTGCACCCGAGTACCAGGGGACGAGAACGGAGACATATTTGAACACGTCTCCCGATCACACGGTTGATCATACTCTGGGTTCCACATGCATGTTTTAGCTGAAGGAAGAATCCCTTAAACCTGGAGAGTTGAGACCCGTGGAATGGATACCATGCAATATGACTTCAAAGGGTCTTCATTTGCTCACCAAACCTCTCCAATCCTATCACTGCTGAGTTTATGCCCCTGTACACACGCTTGATTCTCTTTCGGAGACATAGCAATCCATAGGTTTTAAGATACTTACTAGTCAGGTACATTCTTAGGCGTTTAATATGGGGTGTTGAGTCCATTTCATTGAGCAAGGAGTAGCTCTTGTCTATTACGTATTTGGCTTAAGGAAACTTAACTGTGCTCATTTCAATCTCTGGTTTTATGCAGCACCCCAACTCACCTTTCCCCTTAAGCAAGCATAAGTTGGTTTTCTACATTTGAGACCCTGTTCTGTTTTGTAATCCAGTTCCTGTGTAGCCAAGTTTACATTCTGTGTATTAGTGATACCTTATGATGTTTCTTTTTCTGTGTGACTTATTTCAGTTAGAATCATCATACCTGAATCCACTCATTATGCTGCTGCGGGCCTGATGACATAGATGTCATTGCTGAGTGATATTGCATTGTACGTAAGTACCACAACTTCTTCATCCATTTTTCACTTTCTGCGATATTGAACTTGTACCGTAAACGAGGTCCTTGTAAACAGAGCCGTCCCAAACTTTGGGGTGCCTCTGTCTTTTTGATTTTAATTTCCCTAGGCTATAGGACCATAAGTGGAAGTGCCCTAGGCTCTGTTGCTTTGTTTTTTAGATGTTTCAGGAAACACCATACACTTCTCCCGAGTGGCTGTTGGCAATTTACATCCCGCCCATCAGCATAACAAGGCTCCCAGTTCTCCATGGCCTGTCCTGCCTTTCTGGATTTTACACTTTTTTCAGATGGCCCTTTTGACCGGGGGGCAGTGAGACTTCATTGTAGTGCAGATATCCTTTGCAAGCTTGCTTGGTTGGCCAAAAAGGGCGTATGCGTTTTTTCCTGAATATATTCAGGAAAAAACGCATACGCCCTTTTTGGCCAAGTGCATCATTGTGGACGTTCTGCCTCTTTTCCTATGCTTTAAATGCAATTCCAGTCTACCTCCTGAAATCGGTTTCCTGCAATTCTGCCCCGCTTTCAAGTCCTCTTGGCAGCCTTACTTCAGTATATTTTTGGACGATAGCTGTCATTTATAACTCTGCAGGTTTGTGAATTACAGTGCCCCTGAGCTCCTTTCTTCAACTCGCTTTCTTATGAGCTGGCCACAACACCGCAGGATTGCTTCAGGCCCTAATCTGGTTCCGGCACGGCACGCTGAGCCTTTGGTTAATTCCTCTTCCTGGTGGGAAATGAGAGTTAAATTTGCCCGTCCAGACACCTCCAGCTAGTCTCTCATTGGTTCTCCCTATTCCTGTTCATCTTCCGCAGAAATTGCAAACTGGGCCAAACAGGAGGTTAAAGGCACTGTCTCTCCAAGTCGGGAGAGTGTTAGTAAAACGTCTGGAATGTTGCACCCGAGTACCAGGGGACGAGAACGGAGACATATTTGAACACGTCTCCCGATCACACGGTTGATCATACTCTGGGTTCCACATGCATGTTTTAGCTGAAGGAAGAATCCCTTAAACCTGGAGAGTTGAGAACCGTGGAATGGTAACCATGCAATATGACTTCAAAGGGTCTTCGTTTTCTCACCGAACCTCTCCAATCCTATCACTGTTGCGTTTATGCTCCTGTATACACGCTTGATTCTCTTTCGGAGACATAGCAATCCATAGGTTTTAAGATACTTACTAGTCAGGTACATTCTTAGGCGTTTAATATGGGGTGTTGAGTCCATTTCGATGAGGAAGGAGTAGCTCTTGTCAATTCCATATTTGGCTCAAGGAACTTTATCTGTGCTCATTTCAATCTCTGTTTTTATGCAGCACCCCAACTCACCTTTTCCCTAAGCAAGCATAAGTTGGTTTTCTAAATTTGAGACACTGTTCTGTTTTGTAATCCAGTTCCTGTGTAGCCAAGTTTACATTCCGTGTATTAGTGATATCTTATGATGTTTCTTTTTCTGTGTGACTTATTCCAGTTAGAATCATCATACCTGAATCCACTCATTATGCTGCTACGGGCCTGATGGCATAGATTTCATTGCTGAGTGATATTGCATTGTACGTAAGTACCACAACTTCTTTTTCTATTTTTCACTTTCTGCAATATTGAACTTGTACCGTAAACGAGGTTCTTGTAAACAGAGCCGTCCCAAACTTTGGGGTGGCTGTGTCTTTTTGATTTTAATTTCCCTAAGCTATAGGACCATAAGTGGAAGTGTCCTAGGCTCTGTTGCTTTGTTTTTAAGATGTTTCAGGAAACACCATACACTTCTCCAGAGTGGCTGTTGGCAGTTTACATCCCGCCCATCAACATAACAAGGTTCCCAGTTCTCCATGGCCTGTCCTGCCTTTCTGGATTTTACACATTTTTCAGATGGCCCTTTTGACCGGGGGGCAGTGAGACTTCATTGTAGTGCAGATTTCCTTTGCAAGATTGCTTGGTTGGCCAAAAAGGACGTATGCGTTTTTTCCTGAATATATTCAGGAAAAAACGCATATGCCCTTTTTGGCCAAGGGCATCATTGTGGACGTTCTGCCTCTTTTCCTATGCTTTAAATGCAATTCCAGTCTACCTCCTGAAATCGGTTTCCTGCAATTCTGCCCCGCTTTCAAGTCCTCTTGGCAGCCTTACTTCAGTATATTTTTGGACGATAGCTGTCATTTATAACTCTGCAGGTTTGTGAATTACAGTGCCCCTGAGCTCCTTTCTTCAACTCGCTTTCTTGTGAGCTGGCCGCAACACCGCAGGATTGCTTCAGGCCCTAATGTGGTTCCGGTACGGCACGCTGAGCCTTTGCTTAATTCCTCTTCCTGGTGGGAAATGAGAGTTAAATTTGCCCGTCCAGACACCTCCAGCTAGTCTCTCATTGGTTCTCCCTATTCCTGTTCATCTTCCGCAGAAATTGCAAACTGGGCCAAACAGGAGGTTAAAGGCACTGACTCTCCAAGTCGAGAGAGTGTTAGTAAAGCGTCTGGAATGTTGCACCCGAGTACTGGGGGACGAAAACTGAGTCACATTTGAACACGTTTCCTGATCACACGTGGATCATACTCTGGTTTCCACATGCATGTTTTAGCTGAAGGAAGAATCCCTTAAACCTGGAGAGTTGAGACTCATATAATGGGTACCATGCAATATGACTTCAAAGGGTCTGCATTTGCTCACCGATCTTCACCAGTCCTATCACTGCTGCGTTTATGCCGCTGTACACACGCTTGAATCTCTTTTGGAGACATATAAATCCATAGGTTTTAAGATTCTTACTAGTCGGGTATATTTTTAGGCGTTTAAAATGGGGTGTTGAGTCCACTTCGTTGAGCAAGGAGTAGCTCTTGTCTATTACATATTTGGCTTATGGAACGGTATCTGTGCTAATTTCAATCTCTGGTTTTATGCAGCACCCCAACTCACCTTTCCCCTTAAGCAAGCATAAGTTGGTTTTCTACATTTGAGACCCTGTTCTGTTTTGTAATTTAGTTCCTGTGTAGCCAAGTTTACATTCCGTGTATTAGTGATATCTTATGATGTTTCTTTTTCTGTGTGACTTACTTCACTTAGAATCATCGTACCTGAATCCACTCATTATGCTGCTACGGGCCTGATGACATATATTTCAGTGCTGAGTGATATTGCATTGTACGTAAGTACCACAACTTCTTTATCCATTTTTCACTTTCTGTGATTTTGAACTTCTACCGTAAACGAGGTTCTTGTAAACAGAACCGTCCCAAACTTTGGGGTGGCTGTGTCTTTTTGATTTTAATTTCCCTAAGCTATAGGACCATAAGTGGAAGTGCCCTAGGCTCTGTTGCTTTGTTTTGTAGATGTTTCAGGAAACACCATACACTTCTCCAGAGTGGCTGTTGGCAATTTACATCCCGCCCATCAGCATAACAAGGCTCCCAGTTCTCCATGGCCTGTCCTGCCTTTCTGGATTTTACACATTTTTCAGATGGCCCTTTTGACCGGGGGGCAGTGAGACTTCATTGTAGTGCAGATTTCCTTTGCAAGCTTGCTTGGTTGGCCAAAAAGGGCGTATGCGTTTGTTCCTGAATATATTCAGGAAAAAACGCATACGCCCTTTTTGGCCAAGTGCATCATTGTGGACGTTCTGCCTCTTTTCCTATGCTTTAAATGCAATTCCAGTCTACCTCCTGAAATCGGTTTCCTGCAATTCTGCCCCGCTTTCAAGTCGTCTTGGCAGCCTTGCTTCAGTATATTTTTGGATGATAGCTGTCATTTATAACTCTGCAGGTTTGTGAATTACAGTGCCCCTGAGCTCCTTTCCTCAACTCGCTTTCCTGGGAGCTGGCCGCAACACCGCAGGATTGCTTCAGGCCCTAATCTGGTATCGGCACGGCACGCTGAGCCTTTGGTTAATTCCTCTTCCTGGTGGGAAATGAGAGTTAAATTTGCCCGTCCAGAAACCTCCAGCTAGTCTCTCATTGGTTCTCCCTATTCCTGTTCATCTTCCGCAGAAATTGCAAACTGGGCCAAACAGGAGGTTAAAGGCACTGACTCTCCAAGTTGGGAGAGTGTTAGTAAAGCGTCTGGAATGTTGCACCCGAGTACCAGGGGACGAGAACGGAGACATATTTGAACACGTCTCCCGATCACACGGTTGATCATACTCTGGGTTCCACATGCATGTTTTAGCTGAAGGAAGAATCCCTTAAACCTGGAGAGTTGAGACCCGTGGAATGGATACCATGCAATATGACTTCAAAGGGTCTTCATTTGCTCACCAAACCTCTCCAATCCTATCACTGCTGAGTTTATGCCCCTGTACACACGCTTGATTCTCTTTCGGAGACATAGCAATCCATAGGTTTTAAGATACTTACTAGTCAGGTACATTCTTAGGCGTTTAATATGGGGTGTTGAGTCCATTTCATTGAGCAAGGAGTAGCTCTTGTCTATTACGTATTTGGCTTAAGGAAACTTAACTGTGCTCATTTCAATCTCTGGTTTTATGCAGCACCCCAACTCACCTTTCCCCTTAAGCAAGCATAAGTTGGTTTTCTACATTTGAGACCCTGTTCTGTTTTGTAATCCAGTTCCTGTGTAGCCAAGTTTACATTCTGTGTATTAGTGATATCTTATGATGTTTCTTTTTCTGTGTGACTTATTTCAGTTAGAATCATCATACCTGAATCCACTCATTATGCTGCTGCGGGCCTGATGACATAGATGTCATTGCTGAGTGATATTGCATTGTACGTAAGTACCACAACTTCTTCATCCATTTTTCACTTTCTGCGATATTGAACTTGTACCGTAAACGAGGTCCTTGTAAACAGAGCCGTCCCAAACTTTGGGGTGCCTCTGTCTTTTTGATTTTAATTTCCCTAGGCTATAGGACCATAAGTGGAAGTGCCCTAGGCTCTGTTGCTTTGTTTTTTAGATGTTTCAGGAAACACCATACACTTCTCCAGAGTGGCTGTTGGCAATTTACATCCCGCCCATCAGCATAACAAGGCTCCCAGTTCTCCATGGCCTGTCCTGCCTTTCTGGATTTTACACTTTTTTCAGATGGCCCTTTTGACCGGGGGGCAGTGAGACTTCATTGTAGTGCAGATTTCCTTTGCAAGCTTGCTTGGTTGGCCAAAAAGGGCGTATGCGTTTTTTCCTGAATATATTCAGGAAAAAACGCATACGCCCTTTTTGGCCAAGGGCATCATTGTGGACGTTCTGCCTCTTTTCCTATGCTTTAAATGCAATTCCAGTTTACCTCCTGAAATCGGTTTCCTGCCATTCTGCCCCGCTTTCAAGTCCTCTTGGCAGCCTTACTTCAGTATATTTTTGGATGATAGCTGTCATTTATAACTCTGCACGTTTGTGAATTACAGTGCCCCTGAGCTCCTTTCTTCAACTCGCTTTCTTATGAGCTGGCCACAACACCGCAGGATTGCTTCAGGCCCTAATCTGGTTCCGGCATGGCACGCTGAGCCTTTGGTTAATTCCTCTTCCTGGTGGGAAATGAGAGTTAAATTTGCCCGTCCAGACACCTCCAGCTAGTCTCTCATTGGTTCTCCCTATTCCTGTTCATCTTCCGCAGAAATTGCAAACTGGGCCAAACAGGAGGTTAAAGGCACTGTCTCTCCAAGTCGGGAGAGTGTTAGTAAAGCGTCTGGAATGTTGCACCCGAGTACCAGGGGACGAGAACGGAGACATATTTGAACACGTCTCCCGATCACACGGTTGATCATACTCTGGGTTCCACATGCATGTTTTAGCTGAAGGAAGAATCCCTTAAACCTGGAGAGTTGAGACCCATATAATGGGTACCATGCAATATGACTTCAAAGGGTCTGCATTTGCTCACCGATCTTCACAAATCCTATCACTGCTTCGTTTATGCCGCTGTACACACGCTTGATTCTCTTTCAGAGACATATAAATCCATAGGTTTTAAGATTCTTACTAGTCGGGTATATTTTTAGGCGTTTAAAATGGGGTGTTGAGTCCACTTCGTTGAGCAAGGAGTAGCTCTTGTCTATTACATATTTGGCTTATGGAACGTTATCTGTGCTAATTTCAATCTCTGGTTTTATGCAGCACCCCAACTCACCTTTCCCCTTAAGCAAGCATAAGTTGGTTTTCTACATTTGAGACCCTGCTCTGTTTTGTAATTCAGTTCCTGTGTAGCCAAGTTTACATTCCGTGTAGTAGTGATATCTTATGATGTTTCTTTTTCTGTGTGACTTATTTCACTTAGAATCATCGTACCTGAATCCACTCATTATGCTGGTACGGGCCTGATGACATAGATTTCATTGCTGAGTGATATTGCATTGTACGTAAGTACCACAACTTCTTTATCCATTTTTCGCTTTCTGCGATATTGAACTTGTACCGTAAACGAGGTTCTTGTAAACAGAGGCGTCCCAAACTTTGGGGTGCCTCTGTCTTTTTGATTTTAATTTCCCTAAGCTATAGAACCATAAGCGGAAGTGCCCTAGGCTCTGTTGCTTTGTTTTTTAGATGTTTCAGGAAACACCATACACTTCTCCAGAGTGGCTGTTGGCAATTTACATCCCACCCATCAGCATAACGAGGCTCCCAGTTCTCCATGGCCTGTCCTGCCTTTCTGGATTTTACACTTTTTTCAGATGGCCGTTTTGACTGGGGGGAAGTGAGACTTCATTGTAGTGCAGATTGCCTTTGCAAGCTTGCTTGGTTGGCCAAAAAGAGCGTATGCGTTTTTTCCTGAATATATTCAGGAAAAAACGCATACGCCCTTTTTGGCCAAGTGCATCATTGTGGACGTTCTGCCTCTTTTCCTATGCTTTAAATGCAATTCCTGTCTACCTCCTGAAATCGATTTCCTGCAATTCTGCCCCGCTTTCAAGTCCTCTTGGCAGCCTTACTTCAGTATATTTTTGGACGATAGCTGTCATTTATAACTCTGCAGGTTTGTGAATTACAGTGCACCTGAGCTCCTTTCTTCAACTCGATTTCTTGCGAGCTGGCCACAACACCGCAGGATTGCTTCAGGCCCTAATCTGGTTCCGGCATGGCACGCTGAGCCTTTGGTTAATTCCTCTTCCTGGTGGGAAATGAGAGTTAAATTTGCCCGTCCAGACACCTCCAGCTAGTCTCTCATTGGTTCTCCCTATTCCTGTTCATCTTCCGCAGAAATTGCAAACTGGGCCAAACAGGAGGTTAAAGGCACTGTCTCTCCAAGTCGGGAGAGTGTTAGTAAAGCGTCTGGAATGTTGCACCCGAGTACCAGGGGACGAGAACGGAGACATATTTGAACACGTCTCCCGATCACACGGTTGATCATACTCTGGGTTCCACATGCATGTTTTAGCTGAAGGAAGAATCCCTTAAACCTGGAGAGTTGAGACCCATAAAATGTGTACCATGCAATATGACTTCAAAGGGTCTGCATTTGCTCACCGATCCTCACCAATCCTATCACTGCTGCGTTTATGCCGCTGTACACATGCTTGTTTCACTTTCAGAGACATATAAATCCATAGGTTTTAAGATTCTTACTAGTCAGGTATATTTTAGGCGTTTAATATGGTGTGTTAAGTCCACTTCGTTGAGCAAGGAGTAGATCTTTTCTATTACATATTTGGCTTATAGAACGGTATCTGTGCTAATTTCAATCTCTGGTTTTATGCAGCACCCCAACTCTCCTTTCCCCTTAAGGAAGCATAAGTTGGTTTTCTACATTTGAAACACTGTTCTGTTTTGTAATTCAATTCCTGTGTAGCCAAGTTTACATTCCGTGTAGTAGTGATATCTTATGATGTTTCTTTTTCTCTGTGACTTATTTCACTTAGAATCATCGTACCTGAATCCACTCGTCATGCTGCTACGGGCCTGATGACATACATTTCATTGCTGAGTGATATTGCATTGTACGTAAGTACCACAACTTCTTTATCCATTTTTCACTTTCTTTGATATTGAACTTGTACTGTAAACGAGGTTCTTGTAAACAGAACCGTCCCAAACTTTGGGGTGGCTGTGTCTTTTTGGTTTTAATTTCCCTAATCTATAGGACCATAAGTGGAAGTGCCCTAGGCTCTGTTGCTTTGTTTTGTAGATGTTTCAGGAAACACCATACAGTTCTCCAGAGTGGCTGTTGGCAATTTACATCCCTCCCATCAGCATCACAAGGCTCCCAGTTCTCCATGGCCTGTCCTGCCTTTCTGGATTTTACACTTTTTTCAGATGGCCCTTTTGACCGGGGGGCAGTGAGACTTCATTGTAGTGCAGATTTCCTTTGCAAGCTTGCTTGGTTGGCCAAAAAGGGCGTATGCGTTTTTTCCTGAATATATTCAGGAAAAAACGCATACGCCCTTTTTGGCCAAGTGCATCATTGTGGACGTTCTGCCTCTTTTCCTATGCTTTACATGCAATTCCAGTCTACCTCCTGAAATCGGTTTCCTGCAATTCTGCCCCGCTTTCAAATCCTCTTGGCAGCCTTACTTCAATATATTTTTGGACGATAGCTGTCATTTATAACTCTGCAGGTTTGTGAATGACAGTGCCCCTGAGCTCCTTTCTTCAACTCGCTTTCTTGTGAGCTGGCCGCAACACCGCAGGATTGCTTCAGGCCCTAGTTTGGTTCCGGCACGGCACGCTGAGCCTTTGGTTAATTCCTCTTCCTGGTGGGAAATGAGAGTTAAATTTGCCCGTCCAGACACCTCCAGCTAGTCTCTCATTGGTTCTCCCTATTCATGTTCATTTTCCGCAGAAATTGCAAACTGGGCCAAACAGGAGGTTAAAGGCACTGACTCTCCAAGTGGGGAGAGTGTTAGTAAAGCATCTGGAATTTTGCACCCGAGTACCAGGGGACGAAATCTGAGACAACTTTGAACACGTTTCCCGATCACACGGTGGATCATACTCTGGGTTCCACATGCATGTTTTAGCTGAAGGAAGAATCCCTTAAACCTGGAGAGTTGAGACCCATGGAATGGGTACCATGCAATATGACTTCAAAGGGTCTGCATTTGCTCACCGATCCTCACCAATCCTATCACTGCTGCGTTTATGCCGCTGTACACACGCTTGATTCTCTTTCGGAGACATATAAATCCATAGGTTTTAAGATTCTTACTAGTCAGGTATATTCTTAGGCGTTTAATATGGGGTGTTGAGTCCACTTCGTTGAGCAAGGAGTAGATCTTGTCTATTACATATTTGGCTTATGGAACGGTATCTGTACTAATTTAAATCTCTGGTTTTATGCAGCACCCCATCTCACCTTTCCCCTTAAGGAAGCATAAGTTGGTTTTCTACATTTGAGACCCTGTTCTGTTTTGTAATTCAGTTCCTGTGTAGCCAAGTTTACATTCCGTGTAGTAGTGATATCTTATGATGTTTCTTTCTCTGTGTGACTTATTTCACTTAGAATCATCGTACCTGAATCCACTCGTCATGCTGCTACGGGCCTGATGACATAGATTTCATTGCTGAGTGATATTGCATTGTACGTAAGTACCACAACTTCTTTTTCCATTTTTCGCTTTCTGCGATATTGAACTTGTACCGTAAACGAGGTTCTTGTAAACAGAGCCGTCCCAAACTTTGGGGTGGCTGTGTCTTTTTGATTTTCATTTCCCTAAGCTATAGGACCATAAGTGGAAGTGCCCTAGGCTCTGTTGCTTTGTTTTGTAGATGTTTCAGGAAACACCATACACTTCTCCAGAGTGGCTGTTGGCAATTTACATCCCGCCCATCAGCATAACAAGGCTCCCAGTTCTCCATGGCCTGTCCTGCCTTTCTGGATTTTACACTTTTTTCAGATGGCCCTTTTGACCGGGGGGCAGTGAGACTTCATTGTAGTGCAGATTTAGTTTGAAAGCTTGCTTGGTTGGCCAAAAAGGGCGTATGCGTTTTTTCCTGAATATATTCAGGGAAAAACGCATACGCCCTTTTTGGCCAAGTGCATCATTGTGGACGTTCTGCCTCTTTTCCTATGCTTTACATGCAATTCCAGTCTACCTCCTGAAATCGGTTTCCTGCAATTCTGCCCCGCTTTCAAGTCCTCTTGGCAGCCTTACTTCAATATATTTTTGCACGATAGCTGTCATTTATAACTCTGCAGGTTTGTGAATGACAGTGCCCCTGAGCTCCTTTCTTCAACTCGCTTTCTTGTGAGCTGGCCGCAACACAGCAGGATTGCTTCAGGCCCTAGTTTGGATCCGGCACGGCACGCTGAGCCTTTGGTTAATTCCTCTTCCTGGTGGGAAATGAGAGTTAAATTTGCCCGTCCAGACACCTCCACCTAGTCTCTCATTGGTTCTCCCTATTCCTGTTCATTTTCCGCAGAAATTGCAAACTGGGCCAAACAGGAGGTTAAAGGCACTGACTCTCCAAGTGGGGAGAGTGTTAGTAAAGCATCTGGAATGTTGCACCCGAGTACCAGGGACGAAATCTGAGACACCTTTGAACACGTTTCCCGATCACACGGTGGATCATACTCTGGGTCCCACATGCATGTTTTAGCTGAAGGAAGAATCCCTTAAACATGGAGAGTTGAGACCCATGGAATGGGTACCATGCAATATGACTTCAAAGGGTCTGCATTTGCTCACCGATCCTCACCAATCCTATCATTGCTGCGTTTATGCCGCTGTACACATGCTTGATTCTCTTTCGGAGACATATAAATCCATAGGTTTTAAGATTCTTACTAGTCAGGTATATTCTTAGGCGTTTAATATGCGGTGTTGAGTCCACTTCGTTGAGCAAGGAGTAGATCTTGTCTATTACATATTTGGCTTATGGAACGGTATCTGTGCTAATTTCAATCTCTGGTTTTATCCAGCACCCCAACTCACCTTTCCCCTTAAGCAAGCGTAAGTTGGTTTTCTACATTTGAGACCCTGTTCTGTTGTGTAATTCAGTTCCTGTGTAGCCAAGTTTACATTCCGTGTAGTAGTGATATCTTATGATGTTTCTTTTTCTCTGTGACTTATTTCACTTAGAATCATCGTACCTGAATCCACTCGTCATGCTGCTACGGGCCTGATGACATAGATTTCATTGCTGAGTGATATTGCATTGTACGTAAGTACCACAACTTCTTTTTCCAATTTTCGCTTTCTGCGATATTGAAGTTGTACCGTAAACGAGGTTCTTGTAAACAGAGCCGTCCCAAACTTTGGGGTGGCTGTGTCTTTTTGATTTTAATTTCCCTAAGCTATAGGACCATAAGTGGAAGTGCCCTAGGCTCTGTTGCTTTGTTTTTTAGATGTTTCAGGAAACACCATACACTTCTCCAGAGTGGCTGTTGGCAATTTACATCCCGCCCATCAGCATAACAAGGTTCCCAGTTCTCCATGGCCTGTCCTGCCTTTCTGAATTTTACACTTTTTTCAGATGGCCCTTTTGACCGGGGGGCAGTGAGACTTCATTGTAGTGCAGATTTCCTTTGCAAGCTTGCTTGGTTGGCCAAAAAGTGCGTATGCGTTTTTTCCTGAATATATTCAGGAAATAACGCATACGCACTTTTTGGCCAAGTGCATCATTGTGGACGTTCTGCCTCTTTTCCTATGCTTTACATGCAATTCCAGTCTACCTCCTGAAATCGGTTTCCTGCAATTCTGCCCTGCTTTCAAGTCCTCTTGGCAGCCTTGCTTCAATATATTTTTGGACGATAGCTGTCATTTATAACTCTGCAGGTTTGTGAATGACAGTGCCCCTGAGCTCCTTTCTTCAACTCGCTTTCTTGTGAGTTGGCCGCAACACCGCAGGATTGCTTCAGGCCCTAGTGTGGTTCCGGCATGGCACGCTGAGCCTTTGGTTAATTCCTCTTCCTGGTGGGAAATGAGAGTTAAATTTGCCCGTCCAGACACCTCCAGCTAGTCTCTCATTGGTTCTCCCTATTCCTGTTCATTTTCCGCAGAAATTGCAAACTGGAACAAACAGGAGGTTAAAGGCACTTACTCTTCAAGTGGGGAGAGTGTTAGTAAAGCATCTGGAATGTTGCACCCGAGTACCAGGGGACGAAAACTGAGACACCTTTGAACACGTTTCCCGATCACACGGTGGATCATACTCTGGGTTCCACATGCATGTTTTAGCTGAAGGAAGAATCCCTTAAACCTGGAGAGTTGAGACCCATGGAATGGGTACCATGCAATATGACTTCAAAGGGTCTGCATTTGCTCATCGATCCTCACCAATCCTATCACTGCTGCGTTTATGCCGCTGTACACATGCTTGATTCTCCTTCGGAGACATATAAATCCATAGGTTTTAAGATTCTTACTAGTCAGGTATATTCTTAGGCGTTTAATATGGGGTGTTGAGTCCACTTCGTTGAGCAAGGAGTAGCTCTTGTCTATTACATATTTGGCTTATGGAACGGTATCTGTGCTAATTTCAATCTCTGGTTTTATGCAGCACCCCAACTCACCTTTGCCCTTAAGCAAGCATAAGTTGGTTTCCTACATTTGAGAGCCTGTTCTGTTTTCTAATTCACTTCCTGTGTAGCCAAGTTTACATTCCGTGTAGTGGTGATATCTTATGATGTTTCTTTTTCTGTATGACGTACTTCACTTAGAATCATCGTACCTGAATCCACTCATTATGCTGCTACGGGCCTGATGACATAGATGTCATTGCTGAGTGATATTGCATTGTACGTAAGTACCACAACTTCTTTATCCATTTTTCGCTTTCTGCGATATTGAACTTGTACCGTAAACGAGGTTCTTGTAAACAGAGCCGTCCCAAACTTCGGGGTGGCTGTGTCTTTTTGATTTTAATTTCCCTAAGCTATAGGACCAGAAGCGGAAGTGCCCTAGGCTCTGTTGCTTTGTTTTTTAGATGTTTCAGGAAACACCATACACTTCTCCAGAGTGGCTGTTGGCAATTTACATCCCGCCCATCCGCATAACAAGGCTCTCATGTCTCCATGGCCTGTCCTGCCTTTCTGGATTTTACATTTTTTTCAGATGGCCCTTTTGACCAGGGGGCAGTGAGACTTCATTGTAGTGCAGATTTCCTTTACAAGCTTGCTTGGTTGGCCAAAAAGTGCGTATGCGTTTTTTCCTGAATATATTCAGGAAAAAACGCATACGCCCTTTTTGGCCAAGTGCATCATTTTGGACGTTCTGCCACTTTTCCTATGCTTTACATGCAATTCCAGTCTACCTCCTGAAATTGGTTTCCTGCAATTTTGCCCCGCTTTCAAGTCCTCTTGGCAGCCTTACTTCAATATATTTTTGGACGATAGCTGTCATTTATAACTCTGCAGGTTTGTGAAAGACAGTGCCCCTGAGCTCCTTTCTTCAACTCGCTTTCTTGTGAGCTGGCCACAACACCACAGGATTGCTTCAGGCCCTAGTGTGGTTCCGGCATGGCACGCTGAGCCTTTGGTTAATTCCTCTTCCTGGTGGGAAATGAGAGTTAAATTTGCCCGTCCAGACACCTCCAGCTAGTCTCTCATTGGTTCTCCCTATTCCTGTTCATTTTCCGCAGAAATTGCAAACTGGGCCAAACAGGAGGTTAAAGGCACTGACTCTCCAAGTGGGGAGAGTGTTAGTAAAGCGTCTGGAATGTTGCACCTGAGTACCAGGGGACAAAAACTGAGACACCTTTGAACACGTTTCCCGATCACACGGTGGATCATAGTCTGGGTTCCACATGCATGTTTTAGCTGAAGGAAGAATCCCTTAAACCTGGAGAGTTGAGACCCATGGAATGGGTACCATGCAATATGAATTCATAGGGTCTGCATTTGCTCACTGATCCTCACCAATCCTATCACTGCTGCGTTTATGCCGCTGTACACACGCTTGATTCTCCTTCGGAGACATATAAATCCATAGGTTTTAAGATTCTTACTAGTCAGGTATATTCTTAGGCGTTTAATATGCGGTGTTGAGTCCACTTTTTTGAGCAAGGAGTAGCTCTTGTCTATTACATATTTGGCTTATGGAACGGTATCTGTGCTAATTTCAATCTCTGGTTTTATGCAGCACCCCAACTCATCTTTCCCCTTAAGGAAGCATAAGTTGGTTTTCTACATTTGAGACACTGTTCTGTTTTGTAATTCAGTTCCTGTGTAGCCAAGTTTACATTCCGTGTAGTAGTGATATCTTATGATGTTTCTTTTTCTGTGTGACTTATTTCACTTAGAATCATCGTACCTGAATCCACTGATTATGCTGCTACGGCCCTAATTACATAGATTTCATTGCTGAGTGATATTGCATTGTACGTAAGAACCACAATTTCTTTATCCATTTTTCGCTTTCTGCGATATTGAACTTGTACCATAAACGAGGTTCTTGTAAACAGAGCTGTCCCATACTTTGGGGTGGCTGTGTCTTTTTGATTTTCATTTCCCTAAGCTATAGGACCATAAGTGGAAGTGCCCTAGGCTCTGTTGCTTTGTTTTGTAGATGTTTCAGGAAACACCATACACATCTCCAGAGTGGCTGTTGGCAATTTACATCCCGCCCATCAGCATAACAAGGTTCCCAGTTCTCCATGGCCTGTCCTGCCTTTCTGGATTTTACACTTTTTTCAGATGGCCCTTTTGACCGGGGGGCAGTGAGACTTCATTGTAGTGCAGATTTCCTTTGCAAGCTTGCTTGGTTGGCCAAAAAGGGCGTATGCGTTTTTTCCTGAATATATTCAGGAAAAAACCCATACGGTCTTTTTGGCCAAGTGCATCATTGTGGACGTTCTGCCTCTTTTCCTATGCTTTACATGCAATTCCAGTCTACCTCCTGAAATCAGTTTCCTGCAATTCTGCCCCGCTTTCAAGTCCTCTTGGCAGCCTTACTTCAATATATTTTTGGATGATAGCTGTCATTTATAACTCTGCAGGTTTGTGAATGACAGTGCCCCTGAGCTCCTTTCTTCAACTCGCTTTCTTGTGAGCTGGCAGCAACACCGCTGGAATGCTTCAGGCCCTAGTGTGGTTCCGGCATGGCAAGCAGAGCCTTTGGTTAATTCCTCTTCTTGGTGGGAAATGAGAGTTAAATTTGCCCGTCCAGACACCTCCAGCTAGTCTCTCATTAGTTCTCCCTATTCCTGTTCATTTTCCGCAGAAATTGCAAACGGGGCCAAACAGGAGGTTAAAGGCACTGACTCTCCAAGTGGGGAGAGTGTTAGTAAAGCGTCTGGAATGTTGCACCCGAGTACCAGGGGACGAAAACTGAGACACCTTTGAACACGTTTCCCGATCACACGGTGGATCATACTCTGGGTTCCACATGCATGTTTTAGCTGAAGGAAGAATCCCTTAAACCTGGAGAGTTGAGACCCATGGAATGGGTACCATGCAATATGACTTCAAAGGGTCTGCATTTGCTCACCGATCCTCACCAATCCTATCACTGCTGCGTTTATGCCACTGTACACACGCTTGATTGTCTTTCGGAGACATATAAATCCATAGGTTTTAAGATTCTTACTAGTCAGGTATATTCTTAGGCGTTTAATATGGGGTGTTGAGTCCACTTCGTTGAGCAAGGAGTAGCTCTTGTCTATTACATATTTGGCTTATGGAACGATATCTGTGTTAATTTCAATCTCTGGTTTTATGCAGCACCCCAACTCACCTTTCCCCTTAAGCAAGCATAAGTTGGTTTTCTACATTTGAGACCCTGCTCTGTTTTGTAATTCAGTTCCAGTGTAGTCAAGGTTACATTCCGTGTAGTTGTGATATCTTATGATGTTTCTTTTTCTGTGTGACTTATTTCACTTAGAATCATCGTACCTGAATCCACTCATTATGCTGCTACGGGCCTGATGACATAGATTTCATTGCTGAGTGATATTACATTGTACGTAAATACCACAACTTCTTTATCCATTTTTCGCTTTCTGCGATATTGAACTTTTACAGTAAACGAGGTTCTTGTAAACAGAACCGTCCCAAACTTTGGGGTGGCTGTGTCTTTTTGATTTTAATTTCCCTAAGCTATAGGACCATAAGTGGAATTGTCCTAGGCTCTGTTGCTTTGTTTTTAAGATGTTTCAGGAAACACCGTACACTTCTCCAGAGGGGCTGTTGGCAATTTACATCCCGCCCATCAGCATAACAAGGTTCCCAGTTCTCCATGGCCTGTCCTGCCTTTCTGAATTTTACACTTTTTTCAGATGGCCCTTTTGACCGGGGGGCAGTGAGACTTCATTGTAGTGCAGATTTCCTTTGCAAGCTTGCTTGGTTGGCCAAAAAGGACATATGCGTTTTTTCCTGAATATATTCAGTAAAAAACGCATACGCCCTTTTTGGCCAAGTGCATCATTGTGGACGTTCTGCCTCTTTTCCTATGCTTTACATGCAATTCCAGTCTACCTCCTGAAATCGGTTTCCTGCAATTCTGCCCCGCTTTCAAGTCCTCTTGGCAGCCTTACTTCAATATATTTTTGGACGATAGCTCTCATTTATAATTCTGCAGGTTTGTGAATGACAGTGCCGATGAGCTCCTTTCTTCAACTCGCTTTCTTTTGCGCTGGCCGCAACACCGCAGGATTGCTTCAGGCCCTAGTGTGGTTCCGGCATGGCACGCTGAGCCTTTGGTTAATTCCACTTCCTGGTGGGAAATGAGAGTTAAATTTGCCCGTCCAGACACCTCCAGCTAGTCTCTCATTGGTTCTCCCTATTCCTGTTCATTTTCCGCAGAAATTGCAAACTGGGACAAACAGGAGGTTAAAGGCACTGACTCTCCAAGTGGGGAGAGTGTTAGTAAAGCGTCTGGAATGTTGCATCCGAGTACCAGGGGACGAAAACTGAGACACCTTTGAACACATTTCCCAATCACACGGTGGATCATATTCTGGGTTCCACATGTATGTTTTAGCTGAAGGAAGAATCCCTTAAACCTGGAGAGTTGAGACCCATGGAAAGGGTACCATGCAATATGACTTGAAAGGGTCTGCATTTGCTCACCGATCCTCACCAATCCTATTACTGCTGTGTTTATGCCGCTGTACACACGCTTGATTCTCTTTCGGAGACATATAAATCCATAGGTTTTAAGATTCTTACTAGTCAGGTATATTCTTAGGCGTTTAATATGTTGTGTTGAGTCCACTTCGTTGAGCAAGGAGTAGCTCTTGTCTATTACATATTTGGCTTATGGAACGATATCTGTGCTAATTTCAATCTCTGGTTTTATGCAGCACCCCAACTCACCTTTCCCCTTAAGCAAGCATAAGTTGGTTTTCTACATTTGAGACCCTGCTCTGTTTTGTAATTCAGTTCCTGTGTAGCCAAGTTTACATTCCGTGTAGTAGTGATATCTTATGATGTTTCTTTTTCTCTGTGACTTATTTCACTTAGAATCATCGTATCTGAATCCACTCAATATGCTGCTACGGGCCTGATGACATAGATTTCATTGCTGAGTGATATTACATTGTACATAAGTACCACAACTTCTTTATCCATTTTTCGCTTTCTGCGATATTGAACTTGTACCATAAACGAGGTTCTTGTAAACAGAGCTGTCCCAAAGTTTGGGGTGGCTGTATCTTTTTGATTTTAATTTCCCTAAGCTATAGGACCATAAGTGGAAGTGCCCTAGGCTCTGTTGCTTTGTTTTGTAGATGTTTCAGGAAACACCATACACATCTCCAGAGTGGCTGTTGGCAATTTACATCCCGTCCATCAGCATAACAAGGTTCCCAGTTCTCCATGGCCTGTCCTGCCTTTCTGGATTTTACACTTTTTTCAGATGGCCCTTTTGACCGGGGGGCAGTGAGACTTCATTGTAGTGCAGATTTCCTTTGCAAGCTTGCTTGGTTGGCCAAAAAGGGCGTATGCGTTTTTTCCTGAATATATTCAGGAAAAAACGCATACGGTCTTTTTGGCCAAGTGCATCATTGTGGACGTTCTGCCTCTTTTCCTATGCTTTACATGCAATTCCAGTCTACCTCCTGAAATCAGTTTCCTGCAATTCTGCCCCGCTTTCAAGTCCTCTTGGCAGCCTTACTTCAATATATTTTTGGATGATAGCTGTCATTTATAACTCTGCAGGTTTCTGAATGACAGTGCCCCTGAGCTCCTTTCTTCAACTCGCTTTCTTGTGAGCTGGCCGCAACACCGCAGGATTGCTTCAGGCCCTAGTGTGGTTCCGGCACGGCAAGCAGAGCCTTTGGTTAATTCCTCTTCCTGGTGGGAAATGAGAGTTAAATTTGCCCGTCCAGACACCTCCAGCTAGTCTCTCATTAGTTCTCCCTATTCCTGTTTAGTTTCCTCAGAAATTGCAAACTGGGCCAAACAGGAGGTTAAAGGCACTGACTCTCCAAGTGGGGAGAGTGTTAGTAAAGCGTCTGGAATGTTGCACCCGAGTACCAGGGGACGAAAACTGAGGTACCTTTGAACACGTTTCCCAATCACATGGTGGATCATACTCTGAGTTCCACATGCATGTTTTAGCTGAAGGAAGAATCCCTTAAACCAGGAGAGTTGAGACCCATGGAATGGGTACCATGCAATATGACTTCAAAGAGTATGCATTTGCTCACCGATCCTCACCAATCCTATCACTGCTGCGTTTATGCCGCTGTACACACGCTTGATTCTCTTTCGGAGACATATAAATCCATAGGTTTTAAGATTCTTACTAGTAAGGTATATTCTTAGGCGTTTAATATGGGGTGTTGAGTCCACTTCGTTGAGCAAGGAGTAGCTCTTGTCTATTACATATTTGGCTTATGGAACGGTATCTGTGCTAATTTCAATCTCTGGTTTTATGCAGCACCCCAACTCACCTTTCCCCTTAAGCAAGCATAAGTTGGTTTTCTACATTTGAGACCCTGTTCTGTTTTGTAATTCAGTTCTTGTGTAGCCAAGTTTACATTCCATGTAGTGGTGATATCTTATGATGTTTCTTTTTCTGTATGACTTATTTCACTTAGAATCATCGTACCTGAATCCACTCATTATGCTGCTACGGGCCTGATGACATAGATGTCATTGCTGAGTGATATTGCATTGTACGTAAGTACCACAACTTCTTTATCCATTTTTCGCTTTCTGCGATATTGAACTTGTACCGTAAACGAGGTTCTTGTAAACAGAGCCGTCCCAAACTTTGGGGTGGCTGTGTCTTTTTGATTTTAATTTCCCTAAGCTATAGGACCATAAGCGGAAGTGCCCTAGGCTCTGTTGCTTTGTTTTTTAGATGTTTCAGGAAACACCATACACTTCTCCAGAGTGGCTGTTGGCAATTTACATCCCGCCCATCAGCATAACAAGGCTCTCATGTCTCCATGGCATGTCCTGACTTTCTGGATTTTACATTTTTTTCAGATGGCCCTTTTGACCAGGCGGCAGTGAGACTTCATTGTAGTGCAGATTTCCTTTGCAAGCTTGCTTGGTTGGCCAAAAAGGGCGTATGCGTTTTTTCCTGAATATATTCAGGAAACAACGCATACGCCCTTTTTGGCCAAGTGCATCATTGTGGACGTTCTGCCTCTTTTCCTATGTTTTACATGCAATTCCAGTCTACCTCCTGAAATCGGTTTCCTGCAATTCTGCCCCGCTTTCAAGTCCTCTTGGCAGCCTTACTTCAATATATTTTTGGACGATAGCTGTCATTTATAACTCCGCAGTTTTGTGAATGACAGTGCCCCTGAGCTCCTTTCTTCAACTCGCTTTCTTGTGAGCTGGCCGCAACACCGCAGGATTGCTTCAGGCCCTAGTGTGGTTCCGGCACGGCATGCTGAGCCTTTGGTTAATTCCTCTTCCTGGTGGGAAATGAGAGTTAAATTTGCCCGTCCAGACACCTCCAGCTAGTCTCTCATTGGTTCTCCCTATTCCTGTTCATTTTCCGCAGAAATTGCAAACGGGACCAAACAGGAGGTTAAAGGCACTGACTCTCCAAGTGGGGAGAGTGTTAGTAAAGCGTCTGGAATGTTGCACCCGAGTACCAGGGGACGAAAACTGAGACACCTTTGAACACGTTTCCCGATCACACGGTGGATCATAGTCTGGGTTCCACATGCATGTTTTAGCTGAAGGAAGAATCCCTTAAACCTGGAGAGTTGAGACCCATGGAATGGGTACCATGCAATATGACTTCAAAGGGTCTGCATTTGCTCACAGATCCTCACCAATCCTATCACTGCTGCGTTTATGCCGCTGTACACACGCTTGATTCTCCTTCGGAGACTTATAAATCCATAGGTTTTAAGTTTCTTACTAGTCAGATATATTCTTAGGCGTTTAATATGGGGTGTTGAGTCCACTTCGTTGAGCAAGGAGTAGCTCTTGTCTATTACATATTTGGCTTATGGAACGGTATCTGTGCTAATTTCAATCTCTGGTTTTATGCAGCACCCCAACTCACCTTTCCCCTTAAGCAAGCATAAGTTGGTTTTCTACATTTGAGACCCTGTTCTATTTTGTAATTCAGTTCCTGTGTAGCCAAGTTTACATTCCGTATAGTAGTGATATCTTATGATGTTTCTTTTTCTGTGTGACTTATTTCACTTAGAATCATCGTACCTGAATCCACTCATTATGCTGCTACGGGCCTGGTGACATAGATTTCATTGCTGAGTGATATTGCATTGTACGTAAATACCACAACATCTTTATCCATTTTTCGCTTTCTGCGATATTGAACTTGTACCGTAAACGTGGTTCTTGTAAACAGAGCCGTCCCAATCTTTGGGGTGGCTGTGTCTTTTTGATTTTAATTTCCCTAAGCTATAGGACCGTAAGCGGAAGTGCCCTAGGCTCTGTTGCTTTGTTTTTTAGATGTTTCAGGAAACACCATACACTTCTCCAGAGTGGCTGTTGGCAATTTACATCCCGCCCATCAGCGTAACAAGGCTCCCATGTCTCCATGGCCTGTCCTGCCTTTCTGGATTTTACATTTTTTTCAGATGGCCCTTTTGACCGGGGGGCAGTGAGACTTCATTGTAGTGCAGATTTCCTTTGCAAGCTTGCTTGGTTGGCCAAAAACGGCGTATGCGTTTTTTCCTGAATATATTCAGGAAAAAACGCATACGCCCTTTTTGGCCAAGGGCATCACTGTGGACGTTCTACCTCTTTTCCTATGCTTTACATGCAATTCCAGTCTACCTCCTGAAATCGGTTTCCTGCAATTCTGCCCCGCTTTCAAGTCCTCTTGGCAGCCTTACTTCAATATATTTTTGGACGATAGCTGTCATTTATAACTCTGCAGGTTTGTGAATGACAGTGCCCCTGAGCTCCTTTCTTCAACTCGCTTTCTTTTGAGCTGGCCACAACACCGCAGGATTGCTTCAGGCCCTAGTGTGGTTCCGGCACGGCACGCTGAGCCTTTGGTTAATTCCTCTTCCTGGTGGGAAATGAGAGTTAAATTTGCCCGTCCAGACACCTCCAGCTAGTCTCTCATTGGTTCTCCCTATTCCTGTTCATTTTCCACAGAAATTGCAAACTGGGACAAACAGGAGGTTAAAGGCACTGAGTATCCAGTTGGGGAGAGTGTTAGTAAAGCGTCTGGAATGTTGCACCCGAGTATCGGGGGAAGAAAACTGAGTCACATTTGAACAAGTTTCCCGATCACACGGTGGATCATAATCTGGGTTCCACATGCATGTTTTAGCTGAAGGAAGAATCCCTTAAAACTGGAGAGTTGAGACCCATGGAATGGGTACCATGCAATATGACTTCAAAGGGTCTGCATTTGCTCACCGATCCTCACCAATCCTATCACTGCTGCGTTTAAGCTGCTGTACACACACTTGATTCTCCTTCGGAGACATATAAATCCATAGGTTTTAAGATTCTTACTAGTCAGATATATTCTTAGGCGTTTAATATGGGGTGTTGAGTCCACTTCGTTGAGCAAGGAGTAGCTCTTTTCTATTACATATTTGGATTATGGAATGGTATCTGTGCTAATTTCAATCTCTTGTTTTATGCAGCACCCCAACTCACTTTTCCCCTTAAGCAAGCATAAGTTGGTTTTCTACATTTGAGACCCTGTTCTGTTTTGTAATTCAGTTCCTGTGTAGCCAAGTTTACATTCCGTGTAGTAGTGATATGTTATGATATTTCTTTTTCTGTGTGTCTTATTTCACTTAGAATCATCGTACCTGAATACACTCGTCATGCTGCTACGGGCCTCATGACACAGATTTCATTGCTGAGTGATATTGCATTGTACGTAAGTACCACAACTTCTTTATCCATTTTTCACTTTCTGTGATATTGAACTTGTACCGTAAACGAGGTCCTTGTAAACAGAACCGTCCCAAACTTTGTGGTGGCTGTGTCTTTTTGGTTTTAATTACCCTAAGCTATAGGACCATAAGTGGAAGTGCCCTAGGCTCTGTTGCTTTGTTTTGTAGATGCTTCAGGAAACACCATACACTTCTCCAGAGTGGCTGTTGGCAATTTACATCCCGCCCATGAGCATAACAAGGCTCCCAGTTCTCCATGGCCTGTCCTGCCTTTCTGGATTTTACACTTTTTTCAGATGGCCCTTTAGACCGGGGGGCAGTGAGACTTCATTGTAGTGCAGATTTCCTTTGCAAGCTTGCTTGGTTGGCCAAAAAGGGCGTATGCGTTTTTTCCTGAATATATTCAGGAAAAAACGCATACGCCCTTTTTGGCCAAGTGCATCATTGTGGACGTTCTGCCTCTTTTCCTATGCTTTACATGCAATTCCAGTCTACCTCCTGAAATCGGTTTCCTGCAATTCTGCCCCGCTTTCAAGTCCTCTTGGCAGCCTTACTTCAATATATTTTTGGACGATAGATGTCATTTATAACTCTGCAGGTTTGTGAATGACAGTGCCCCTGAGCTCCTTTCTTCAACTCGTTTTCTTGTGAGCTGGCCGCAACACCGCAGGATTGTTTCAGGCCCTAGTGTGGTTCCGGCATGGCACGCTGAGCCTTTAGTTAATTCCTCTTCCTGGTGGGAAATGAGAGTTAAATTTGCCCGTCCAGACACCTCCATCTAGTCTCTCATTGGTTCTCCCTATCCCTGTTCATTTTCCGCAGAAATTGCAAACTGGGCCAAACAGGAGGTTAAAGGCCCTGACTCTCCAAGTGGGGAGAGAGTTAGTAAAGCGTCTGGAATGTTGCACCTGAGTACCAGGGGACGAAAACTGAGACACCTTTGAACACGTTTCCCAATCACACGGTGGATCATACTCTGGGTTCCACATGCATGTTTTAGCTGAAGGAAGAATCCCTTAAACCTGGAGAGTTGAGACCCATGGAATGGGTACCATGCAATATGACTTCAAAGGGTCTGCATTTGCTCACCGATCCTCACCAATCCTATCAGTGCTGCATTTATGCCACTGTACACACGCTTGATTCTCTTTCGGAGACATATAAATCCATAGGTTTTAAGATTCTTACTAGTCAGGTATATTCTTAGGCGTTTAATATGGGGTGTTGAGTCCACTTCGTTGAGCAAGGAGTAGCTCTTGTCTATTACATATTTGGCTTATGGAATGGTATCTGTGCTAATTTCAATCTCTGGTTTTATGCAGCACCCCAACTCACCTTTCCCCTGAAGCAAGCATAAGTTGGTTTTCTACATTTGAGACCCTGTTCTGTTTTGTAATTCAGTTCCTGGGTAGCCAAGTTTACATTCCGTGTAGTAGTGATATCTTATGATGTTTCTTTTTCTGTGTGACTTGTTTCACTTAGAATCATCGTACCTGAATCCACTCATTATGCTGCTACGGGCCTGATGACATACATTTCATTGCTGAGTGATATTGCATTGTATGTAAGTACTACAAGTTCTTTATCCATTTTTCACTTTCTGCAATATTGAACTTGTACTGTAAACGAAGTTCTTGTAAACAGAGCCGTCCCAAACTTTGGGGAGGCTGTGTCTTTTTGATTTTAATTTCCCTAAGCTATAGAACCATAAGTGGAAGTGCCCTAGGCTCTGTTGGTTTGTTTTGTAGATGTTTCAGGAAACACCATACACTTCTCCAGAGTGGCTGTTGGCCATTTACATCCCGCCCATCAGCATAACAAGGCTCCCAGTTCTCCATGGCCTGTCCTGCCTTTCTGGATTTTACACTTTGTTCAGATGGCCCTTTTGACCGGGGGGCAGTGAGACTTCATTGTAGTGCAGATTTCATTTGCAAGCTTGCTTGGTTGGCCAAAAAGGGCGTATGCGTTTTTTCCTGAATATATTCAGGAAAAAACGCATACGCCCTTTTTGGCCAAGTGCATCATTGTGGACGTTCTGCCTCTTTTCCACTGCTTTACATGCAATTCCAGTCTACCTCCTGAAATCGATTTCCTGCAATTCTGCCCCGCTTTCAAGTCCTCTTGGCAGCCTTACTCCAATATATTTTTGGACGATAGCTGTCATTTATAACTCTGCAGGTTTGTGAATGACAGTGCCCCTGAGCTCCTTTTTTCAACTCGCTTTCTTGTGAGCTGGCCGCAACACCGCAGGATTGCTTCAGGCCCTAGTGTGGTTCCGGCATGGCACGCTGAGCCTTTGGTTAATTCCTCTTCCTGGTGGGAAATGAGAGTTAAATTTGCCCGTCCAGACACCTCCAGCTAGTCTCTCATTGGTTCTCCCTATTCCTGTTCATTTTCCGCAGAAATTGCAAACTGGGCCAAACAGGAGGTTGAAGGCACTGACTCTCCAAGTGGGGAGAGAGTTAGTAAAGCGTCTGGAATGTTGCACCTGAGTACCAGGGGACGAAAACTGAGACACCTTTGAACACGTTTCCCAATCACACGGTGGATCATACTCTGGGTTCCACATGCATGTTTTAGCTGAAGGAAGAATCCCTTAAACCTGGAGAGTTGAGACCCATGGAATGGGTACCATGCAATATGACTTCAAAGGGTCTGCATTTGCTCACCGATCCTCACCAATCCTATCAGTGCTGCATTTATGCCACTGTACACACGCTTGATTCTCTTTCGGAGACATATAATTCCATAGGTTTTAAGATTCTTACTAGTCAGGTATATTCTTAGGCGTTTAATATGCGGTGTTGAGTCCACTTCGTTGAGCAAGGAGTAGCTCTTGTCTATTACATATTTGGCTTATGGAATGGTATCTGTGCTAATTTCAATCTCTGGTTTTATGCAGCACCCCAACTCACCTTTCCCCTTAAGCAAGCATAAGTTGGTTTTCTACATTTGAGACCCTGTTCTGTTTTGTAATTCAGTTCCTGGGTAGCCAAGTTTACATTCCGTGTAGTAGTGATATCTTATGATGTTTCTTTTTCTGTGTGACTTGTTTCACTTAGAATCATCGTACCTGAATCCACTCATTATGCTGCTACGGGCCTGATGACATAGATTTCATTGCTGAGTGATATTGCATTGTATGTAAGTACTACAACTTCTTTATCCATTTTTCACTTTCTGCAATATTGAACTTGTACTGTAAACGAGGTTCTTGTAAACAGAGCCGTCCCAAACTTTGGGGAGGCTGTGTCTTTTTGATTTTAATTTCCCTAAGCTATATAACCATAAGTGGAAGTGCCCTAGGCTCTGTTGCTTTGTTTTGTAGATGTTTCAGGAAACACCATACACTTCTCCAGAGTGGCTGTTGGCCATTTACATCCCGCCCATCAGCATAACAAGGCTCCCAGTTCTCCATGGCATCTCCTGCCTTTCTGGATTTTACACTTTTTTCAGATGGCCCTTTTGACCGGGGGGCAGTGAGACTTCATTGCAGTGCAGATTTCCTTTGCAAGCTTGCTTGGTTCGCCAAAAAGTGCGTATGCGTTTTTTCCTGAATATATTCAGGAAAAAACGCATACGCCCTTTTTGGCCAAGTGCATCATTGTGGACGTTCTGCCTCTTTTCCTATGCTTTACATGCAATTCCAGTCTACCTCCTGAAATCGGTTTCCTGCAATTCTGTCCCGCTTTCAAGTCCTCTTGGCAGCCTTACTCCAATATATTTTTGGACGATAGCTGTCATTTATAACTCTGCAGGTCTGTGAATGACAGTGCCCCTGAGCTCCTTTTTTCAACTCGCTTTCTTGTGAGCTGGCCGCAACACCGCAGGATTGCTTCAGGCCCTAGTGTGGTTCCGGCACGGCACGCTGAGCCTTTGGTTAATTCCTCTTCCTGGTGGGAAATGAGAGTTAAATTTGCCCGTCCAGACACCTCCAGCTAGTCTCTCATTGATTCTCCCTATTCCTGTTCATTTTCCGCAGAAATTGCAAACTGGGCCAAACAGGAGGTTAAAGGCACTGACTCTCCAAGTGGGGAGAGTGTTAGTAAAGCGTCTGGAATGTTGCACCCGAGTACCAGGGGACGAAAACTGAGACACCTTTGAACACGTTTCCCAATCACACGGTGGATCATACTCTGGGTTCCACATGCATGTTTTAGCTGAAGGAAGAATCCCTTAAACCTGGAGAGTTGAGACCCATGGAATGGGTACCATGCAATATGGCTTCAAAGAGTATGCATTTGCTCACTGATCCTCACCAATCCTATCACTGCTGCATTTATGGCACTGTACACACTCTTCATTCTCTTTTGGAGACATATATCCATAGGTTTTAAGATTCTTACTACTCAGGTATATTCTTAGGCGTTTAATATGGAGTGTTGAGTCCACTTCGTTGAGCAAGGAGTAGCTCTTGTCTATTACATATTTGGCTTATGGAACGGTATTTGTGCTAATTTCAATCTCTGCTTTTATACAGCACCCCAACTCACCTTTCCCCTTAAGCAAGCATAAGTTGGTTTTCTACATTTGAGACCCTGTTCTGTTTTGTAATTCAGTTCCTGTGTAGCCAAGTTTACATTCCGTGTAGTAGTGATATCTTATGATGTTTCTTTTTCTGTGTGACTTATTTCACTTAGAATCATCGTACCTGAACCACTCATTATGCTGCTACGGGCCTGATGACATAGATTTCATTGCTGAGTGATATTGCATTGTACGTAAGTACCACAAATTCTTTATCCATTTTTTGCTTTCTGTGATATTGAACTTGTACCGTAAACGAGGTTCTTGTAAACAGAGCCGTCCCAAACTTTGGGGTGGCTGTGTCTTTTTGATTTTAATTTCCCTAAGCTATACGACCATAAGTGGAAGTGCCCTAGGCTCTGTTGCTTTGTTTTGTAGTTGTTTCAGGAAACACCATACACTTCTCCAGAGTGGCTGTTGGCAATTTACATCCCGCCCATCAGCATAACAAGGCTCCCAGTTCTCCATGGCCTGTCCTGCCTTTCTGGATTTTATACTTTTTTTCAGATGGCCCTTTTGACCGGGGGGCAGTGAGACTTCATTGTAGTGCACATTTCCTTTGCAAGCTTGCTTGGTTGGCCAAAAAGGGCGTATGCGTTTTTTCCTGAATATATTCAGGAAAAAACGCATACGCCCTTTTTGGCCAAGTGCATCATTGTGGACGTTCTGCCTCTTTTCCTATGCTTTACATGCAATTCCAGTCTACCTCCTGAAATCGGTTTCCTGCAATTCTGCCCCACTTTCAAGTCCCCTTGGCAGCCTTACTTCAGTATATTTTTCGACGATAGCTGTCATTTATAACTCTGCAGGTTTCTGAATTACAGTGCCCCTGAGCTCCTTTCTTCAACTCGCTTTCTTGTGAGCTGGCCGCAACACCGCAGGATTGCTTCAGGCCCTAATCTGGTTCCGGCACGGCACGCTGAGCCTTTGGTTAATTCCTCTTCCTGGTGGGAAATGAGAGTTAAATTTGCCCGTCCAGACACCTCCAGCTAGTCTCTCATTGTTTTTCTCTATTCCTGTTCATCTTCCGCAGAATTTGCAAACTGGGACAAACAGGAGGTTAAAGGCACTGACTCTCCAAGTGGGGAGAGAGTTAGTAAAGCATCTGGAATGTTGCACCCGAGTACCAGGGGACGAAAACGGAGACATATTTGAACACGTCTCCCGATCACACGGTTGATCATACTCTGGGTTCCACATGCATGTTTTAGCTGAAGGAAGAATCCCTTAAACCTGGAGAGTTGAGACCCGTGGAATGGGTACCATGCAATATGACTTCAAAGGGTCTTCATTTGCTCACCGAAACTCTCCAATCCTATCACTGCTGCGTTTATGCCCCTGTACACACGCTTGATTCTCTTTCGGAGACATAGCAATCCATAGGTTTTAAGATACTTACTAGACAGGTACATTCTTAGGCGTTTAATATGGGGTGTTGAGTCCATTTCGTTGAGCAAGGAGTAGCTCTTGTCTATTCCATATTTGGCTTAAGGAACTTTATCTGTGCTCATTTCAATCTCTGGTTTTATGCAGCACCCCAACTCACCTTTCCCCTTAAGCAAGCATAAGTTGGTTTTCTAAATTTGAGACCCTGTTCTGTTTTTGTAATCCAGTTCCTGTGTAGCCAAGTTTACATTCCGTGTATTAGTGATATCTTATGATGTTTCTTTTTCTGTGTGACTTATTTCAGTTAGAATCATCATACCTGAATCCACTCATTATGCTGCTGCGGGCCTGATGACATAGATGTCATTGCTGAGTGATATTGCATTGTACGTAAGTACCACAACTACTTCATCCATTTTTCACTTTCTGCGATATTGAACTTGTACCGTAAACGAGGTTCTTGTAAACAGAGCCGTCCCAAACTTTGGGGTGGCTGTGTCTTCTTGATTTTCATTGCCCTAAGCTATAGGACCATAAGTGGAAGTGCCCTGGGCTCTGTTGCTTTGTTTTTTAGATGTTTCAGGAAACACCATACACTTCTCCTGAGTGGCTGTTGGCAATTTACATCCCGCCCATCAGCATAACAAGGCTCCCAGTTCTCCATGGCCTGTCCTGCCTTTCTGGATTTTACACTTTTTTCAGATGGCCCTTTTGACCGGGGGGCAGTGAGACTTCATTGTAGTGCAGATTTCCTTTTGCAAGCTTGCTTGGTTGACCAAAAAGGGCGTATGCGTTTTTTCCTGAATATATTCAGGAAAAAACGCATACGCCCTTTTTGGCCAAGTGCATCATTGTGGACGGTCTGCCTCTTTTCCTATGCTTTACATGCAATTCCAGTCTACCTCCTGAAATCGGTTTCCTGCAATTCTGCCTTGCTTTCAATGCCTCTTCATAGCCTTACCTCAATATATTTTTTGAAAATAGTTGGCCTTTATAACTCTGCAGGTTTTTGAATTGCAGTGGCCCTTAGCTCCATTTTTCAGCTCTTATTTTTGTGATCTTGCCTCATAACCACAGGATTCCTTCAGGCCCTATTCTTCTTCTGGGACACCTGCTGTGCCTTTGGTTTATTCTTCTTACTGATGTGAAATTAGAGTGACATGTGCCCATTGAAACCGCTACAGCTAGTTTCTCACTGGTTCCCCCTATTCCCATTCATCCTCCGCACTAACTGCAGACTGTGTGATACCAGAACTTAAAGGCATTGACTCTCCATGTGGGGATGTTGTTAGTAAAGCAGCTGGAATGTCGATCCGGAGCCCCAGGAGAGGAAAAATGAGGTGCCTTTTAGAAACCTTTCCCGATCATATGGTATACCAGTCGCTGGGTTTCCCAAGCATGGTGTAGCTGTAGGAAGATTCCCTTCAACCTGGAGTGTTGGGACCCTTGGAATGAGTAGCATGAAGTATTGCATTAAACTTTTGGCAGTTGCTCACCAAAGCTCACCAATCCTCTCTGTCCCAAGTGTCCAGCCTTATGCCTTATCCAGCTGTGGGTTTATATGTGGTCAATCCAGGTTGCATCACAGCCCCTGAACAAATTTTGTAAGAATTTTTCTCTCTTTCATTGTTTCTGCATTTTGTTTTTAAAATTTATTTCTATAATGGGGTTTAGCTCATTTTCACTGCTGTGTTTGTGCCGCTCTGCACACACTTGATTCCCTTATGGAGATATATCAATACATGGGTTTTAAGATTCTTATTACTCAGATATATTTCTCTGCGGTGTATAGGGTGTGTTGAGGCCAGTTCATTGTGCAAGGTGTAGATCTTGTCTAATATCTATTTGGTTTATTGAACGGTATCTGTGCTAATTTCAAACTCTTGTTTTATGCATCACCCCACCTCTCCTTTCCCCTTAAGCTGACATAAGTGTGTTTTCTAAATGTGAGACACTGTTCTGTTCTGTAATTCATTTCTTGTGCAGCCATATTTACCCTCCCTCTATAAGTGATATCTTATGATATGTTTCTTTTTCTGTTTGACTTATTTCAAGTAGTATTATCGGACCTAAATCCACTCTTTATCCTTCTACTAGCCTTATTACATTGATTTCATGGTGAAGAGATATTCCATTGTACATAAGTACCACATCTTCTTTATCCATTGTTCTCTTTCCTGGGATATTTAAGGTGTACTGAAGTTGAGGTTCTTGTAAACAGAGTAGCCCTAAACTGTGGTGTGCTTGTGTCTTGTTGATTTTTAGACTTCCCTAGATATACTCCCATGATTGGAAGTGTCCTATGCTCTGTAGCTCTGTTTTTTAGATGATTTAGGAACCACCATACACTTCTCCAGAGTGGCTCTCGGCAGTTCACACACTGCCCATCAGCGTATAAAGGCTCCCTGTTCTCCATGGCCTGTCCTGCATTTCTGGTTTTACAATTTTTTAGGATGGCCCTTTTGACCGGTGTTAAATGAGACTTCTTTGTTGTGCACATTTGCATTGCTTGCTTGCTTCGTTGCCCATAAAGTGCGTATGCGTTTTTTCCTGGATATAATCAGGAAAAAACGCACACGCCCTTTTGGGCCAACTGCATCATTGTCGAAATTCTGCCGCTTTTCATGTGCTTTAAAGACGAGTCCAATCTATCTCTTGAAATCTGTTTCTTGCAATTCTGTCTTGCATTCAGATCCTCTTCTTTGCCTTACCTCAACATATTTTTGGACGTTAGTTTTCATTTATAACTCTGCAGGTTTGTGAATTGCAGTGACCCTGAGCTCCATTTTTTAAGTTGCTCTTTTGTGAGCTGGCCTCAAACCCGCAGGATTGCTTCAGGCCCTATTTTGGCTCCGGCGAGGTGGGCTGAGCCTTTTTTCAATTCTTATTCTTAATGGGAAATTAGAGTGATATGTGCCCGTCCAAACCCCTACAACTATTCTCTCATTGGTTCCCCCTCTTCCCGTTCATCCTCCTCACAATTTGCAAAATGTGTGAAACAGAAGTTGAAATGTGCTGATTCTTCAAGTGGGGAGATTCTAAGTAACGTGGCTGGAATGATGAACAGGAGCACCAGGAGAGGATAAATGAGCTGCATTTTAGACACATCTCCCGATCACATGGTGTACAGTCCTCTGGGTTTTCCATGCATGTTTTAGCTGTAGGAAGATCCCTTGAACCTGCAGATTTGGGACCCATTGAATGGGTACCAGGTAGTATTACTTTAAAGGGTGTGCATTTCCTCACCCAACCTCACATTTCTCTTAGTGCAAACAGTTTCCAGCCTTATGTCTCATCCTGCTGTGGGTCTAGATGTGTTCAATCCATGTTGCATCACCATCCCTGAGGAAAAGTTGTAAGAGGTTTTCTCTGTCTCTCTGTCGTTTATTTTTTTCAATTTATTACTATATTGGTTACAGCTGATTTTCAAAGCTCTGTTTCTTGCTGCTGTACATTCACTTGATTCACGTACAGAGAGACATCAGTAAATTCTTTTTCAGATTCTTACCAGTCGTATATATTCTTTTCCGGTGACTTGAGTGTGCTGAGTGCAGTTCTTTCAGCTACCGTGTAGGCCTTGTTGATTATCAGTTTGGTATTTGGAATGGTATCTTTGCTAATTTCAACCTCCTGGATGATGCCTCACCCCTCCCCACCTTTCCCGTTTAGCAGCCTTGTGCGTGTTTTCTACATATTTGACTATGTTTTTGTTTTGTAATTTATTTCATGTGTAGCCATTTTGGATTCCACCTTTAAGTGATATCTTATGATATGTGTCTTTTTCTTTTTGAATTATGTCACTTAGAATGATCATACGTATCTCCTCCGGAGTTGTTACAACTGGCCATATTTCATTGATTTCCAGGCTGAATAATATTCCACTCTACCTAAGTACCACATCTCTATCCATTTTTTCTCTCCAGAGACATTTAAGTTATATCCTAGTCGAGGATCTTTTAAACAGAGAGGGGGTAAACATTGGGGTGCCTGTGTCCTCTCGATTTTTGTTTTTCCCAACATATACACCCATGAGTGCAAGTGCCCTATGCTCTGTAGCTCATTTTTTAGATGCTTTAGTAAACACAATACACTTCTCCAGAATGGCCGTTGGCAATATACATTTCCACTATAAGTCTCACAGGGCTCCCTCTTCTCCTTGCCCTGTCCTGCATTTCTGTTGTTTACGCTTTATGAGGATGGCTCTTCTGACTGATGCGAAGTGATATCTTTTGTAGTATTGACTTCCAGTGCCCACCTGTTTGGTTGGCTAAAAAAGTGTATGCCCTTTTCTTGAATATATACAGAAAAAAACGCATACACCCTTTTTGGCCAACTGCAATGTTGGCAATGTTCAGCTCCTTTTCTTGTGCTTAATGGCGAGTCCTTTCTACCTCCTCAGATCCCTTTCCGGCCATTCTCCCTTGCTTACAAGTCCTTTTCTCTGACTTTCCTCAAGACATTTTTCAGTGATGGATATTTTCAACTCTGCAGTTTCGTGAATTTTACTGCCCCTGAGTTCCATTGTTCAGCTTGTGTTTATGGGAACTGGCCACAAAGCAGCGGGATTTCCTCAAGCCCTATACTGTTTCCATGGGCAACCCTAGCCTTTGGTCAATTCGTCTTCCTGATTGGAAATTAGAGTGACATGTGCCTGTCTGAACACCTAGGACTTGTCTCTCATTGTTCCTCATCCTTCCGCTTCATCCTCTGGACAAATTCCAAACTGTACGCAACAGGATGTTGACAGTGCTGACATCTCCAAGTGGGGAGACTGTTAGTAAAGACGCTGGAGGGGTGAACCCGAGCACCAGGAGATGAGGAGATGAGATGCCTTTTCCAAACTCTTCCCGATCAGACGGTATACCATCCTCTGGGTGTGACAGACATGTTTTAGCAGTAGGAAGAGTCCCATTCATGTAAGGAGAACACCAGGGCTTTTTCAAAATCAGTGTCTCCCCGAAACCCAAACTGGGGAATTTTTTAAGCTACGGCTACACATATGTTCATTAAGGGCCTTGTGAAGTAGGCAGAGTCCAAACTTTAGATGACTGAAGTCTTCAGGGTCAGAAGCACTCACCACCAGCTTCCCTTAGGTTACACTTTAACTGTCATTGATAGATGATGTCAATAAAAATATCTATTCTTTTTCAGATTATTTCCCCTTATAGGTTATTGCAAAATGTTGAGTGTAGTTCCCTGTGCTATACAGTAGTTCCTTGTTGATGATCTATTTTATACATAGCAGTGTGTATGTGTTAATCCCAAACTGTTAATTTATCCCTCCTCCCACCTTTCCCCTTTGGTAATAATAAATTATAAGATTTTATACTTCTCAGAAATGGGGGAGCTGAAAGAGAGGTATCATTTTCAATGGAAAAGCATTTAAAACAAGATTGAAGCTTTAACCAAGATTATTAGATGTACATCCTTGGAAAGAAATCACTTCGTTTCTCTAATATTGACCTGACAAATAAGACAAACCTTTTCACTGAACTTGCTTATAATAAAGTGATGGAAATATCAAATGGAAGTGTTAGAAACATCTTATTTTACCCGAGCCTTATACACTGTTCTATGTTAACTACAGTTTGGCTCACACATCTGTTCATTGAGGTTACAATAGTCTCAATTTCTGTTACTGATCCTCCAGAGTGGACCCCAACAGGTGTCCCCCTGCCCAGTGTCATTGGGGCCAACAGATCGAGACTGAGTTTGGTTCACAAGCAAAGGAAACTTTATATTTTGATCAGAGAATGGAGAGGTGAGAGCATGCACTACCCCGTGGGCTGTGGGCTGGGCTGCTGTGTAGAGATCCTGTCAGAGTCAGTGGGAGGGAGGGGGCGGAGCTCTCGAGGGCCGGGTTGGCTGCAGCTCAGGCTCTATATCGCGGAGTCTGCACTGGGCCCCAGGAGCTGAGGTGTCGACCCAGCCATTCTGCACTAGGAAATCTGGTCTGAAGTGCCGGGTGTGGAACCTCTGCATGCGGGACCCTAGGAGCACATGAAATTAGACAAAGCACAAAGGATAAAAAAGGTTAGACTTGACTTTATTGCCCAGATTCTATTTTTATCTCCCAGGGATTTTTAATGGGCTTTGCTGGGGACAAACCCCTCCTCTGCCTTTTGTCCCGTTCCTCATTCTTGGAGTGCTGAGGGTGCAGACCCTTCTTCTGTAACTGCTGAGTGCTGAGTTGGGAGCCCTCATACCTGGGGGCGAGGGTCAGAGCTTCTCCCCAGCAGCCTCCAGGTGACGTTGATTGTCCCCAGGCCCCCTGCTTCCCTGCTCGTCCACCTGAGCACCAGCATTGGAAGTGCTATAGATTCTAATGACCTTTAAGGGTCCAGGAAAGAGATGTGCAGAGACGCTGTGGGGGCCGGTTTCACCCCGCCCCACATTTGTTCGGCCACCTTAGGCTGACCGTTTCTGCCAACCTAGATGCTCTGACCAGTAGTCTGCGCTTTCTTCAATTAGGCCCCTGAATTAATGTACAAACAGCACCAGGTGTCAGAGCCCTGCCCGCTCCACTCCCAGACAGTCCAGGGTCAGTAGTGATCAAGGACCATGATGGCCACTGAGTCAACAGCCTTTTGAAGTAAACAGGAGTCCAGCCGGTCTTATTGGCCACCATCAGCACAGTGTCTGTAGGCTTTCCTATGGTGACAGTGTGATATACGGTTCCCCCGCCAAGATTATTAGCTCCCCTCTGGGTGCAGTAAGTCCTGCAAGCAGTAGTCTACTCTTTTGGGACACACTCTTGTTGTTTTATGAGAGAAACTCCAGGTCAAGTGATGTTCACACGAGTCGTCATGGTGCCCTGTTGCCCCTGGTTATCTCTCTGGATGTTGGAGTTGGAGGGCCTCCTCACTCGAGGTTGGTGTGCCCACGGAGCGAACCCTGCAACTTCAGGGCATGGTTGGTGGTTAGGATCACCACGTGGGGTCCTTTTCCCTTAGGAAGGAGGTGGCCTTTTGGGCTGTTGATTTCCAGGTTTTTAGATACCGCCAGTATCTTGGCCAGATGTGGCAGTGGGCCAAGCCCCTTGGTGACCGTAGTTTATCCTACCTGGATGGCATTCTTGCATTGTTCCATTTCAAGTGGTCCCAGTTTTTGCACTAATTCTCCAATGGCGATTCACCTTTCACCGGGAATGGAAAGGTCAAAGGGTTTAGCTCAATTAGGGAGTTCCAGGGCAAGGGTCTGAATTGACTGCTCTTTCCATTCTTGAAAGGCCACTTCTGGATTCTATTCAAAAGGATCATCATCTTTTCCTTTCAGTGTTTCATATAGAGGCCCAGCTAGTAGACTGTAGTTAGGGATCCAGAAGCAGGAAACCCTGGCCTCCCCAGGAACCCCTAAGCTGTCTTCCAGTTTTAGAAAGGGGTAAGGCTGAAAATGGTTTCTTCCCTTTCCTGGGATGGGCTTCTCCGACCTTCTGTGAGAATGAAGCCCAGGCAGGTCACCGCAGTCTGTGATATTTGAGCTTTTTCTTGGACAACTTCTATCCTTTATTGGCTTGGTAGTTCAGAGGCCTCCTTAGTAGGGCTGGCGATCAGAATGTCGTCTGCATACTGAAGGAGGATTTCCTTTTCCAGAGGTAGAACTTTTAGGTCTTTAGCTAAGCTTTCCCCAAAGATGGTGTGGGAATTTTTGCACCCTTGGGGCAAGACGGCCCGGAAGTATTGTTTTAGTTGTATGTTGAGTCCTGCCACTCACAAGCCAAAATTTCTTGTGACTCTGGGACTAATGGAATGCAAAAGAAGGCATCATTGAAGACTAATACAGAATACCATGTCCTGGTGGTTGGTAGAATGACCAGCAGGGTGTAGGAATTAGGAGCAACTGGAGGTATATCCTCGGTGGCTTCACTGACTGTCCTGACATCCTTTACCAGGTCCCCAGCAGCCCATGGGGCTCTCGTGGTCAGACCAATCCCAGGATATGGAGCTCACCTGGGCAGGTACCCCACCCCCACCCCAGCCCACGGGGCTCTCGTGGTCAGGCCCCTCCCAGGATACAGAGCTACCCTTGCAGGTACCGTGGCAGGGCTGGGCACACAGGAATTGTGCGCATAGCCCTCATTGAAGAGCACCCCCAGCTCACCTGTCGCTCAGAGCTGACACAGAGCACCTCAGAGCAGGACTTGAACTAACAAACAGCAGCTGTGACAGGTCTGTGACCCTGGGCATCACTCTGTGCGGTCTCCCTCCACCTGGTCTTCCAGAGACTTCCACTGCACCCGGGGCACCAGGCCTCTGTCTCCAACCACCACCCACCCCTCCTCTCCCTGACTCCTGGTTTCCTCTCATTAGGAGAGGGTTTTCTTGAAGTTGTCTCCCACTCATGGGCCAGATAAAATGATTAGAAAACAAGCCAAAGCTGCAGCCCCTTGTCTATCCTGACTCTCAGGAGCCCACACCTGTTCCTTGGACCTGGCCGGTTCAGCAAGTTCCATTTTCTGCAACTGTGAGCCCCTGAGGGGTGATGATTGGCTGACCTGGGCAGCCTTACCGTGCAGGCCAGCCCTCCCCAGGTGTGCCTGGGTTGAGATCAATATAAATACCACTCCAGGCAGCAAGAGCCCCTGTAGCCGTGCCTGACGCCATTTTCTCTGCCCTGTCAGCAGTCTCGGGGCTGGGCTGGTGGGAGGGAGTGAGAGGCCACAGGTTTGTGGGTGGCCCAGTGTGAGTGGGGCTCTGCTGGACTTTCTGCAGCAGTTGCCAGGCTGCCACCTGCTAAAGAAGAGGATGTGTCACCCATACCTGCTGCTGGAATTTCTCCCTGGGCAGAGGTGAGGAAGGAAAAAAGCAGTGGGGGCAGGGACAGGACGGGTATCTCAGGCAGGGAAATGGAAATCTTCCACAAGAGCACCCAGGGCCAGGACCATCCTGGTTGGCCTGCAGGCACCAAGTCGGCCGGCATGCTGTCACTCGTGTGGCTCTATGGCCCTTCCTCTAGGCTTTCAAGTCCTTGTATATATTCAGGTGTTTTACCTGGGACGGGTGGGAACAGTTCAGCAGCAACTGGCCTGGGGCTCAGCTCACGTTTACTCACAGATGCCTCGGCACGGTGCCCCAGCTTTGCAATGAGGACGCTTGTTGCGTGGGGGCTGCTGGCTGAATGGGAGACGATTCCCCACCACTGACCAACTTCAGAATTGTTTACAACTGGAGCAAGTGCCCTGATATGGTTTTCCTCTGTGGAACTGGTGGGTTCTGTGTTTTTTTTCTCTTTTTCGTTTTTGGTTCAAGGTAGATTTTATTCCTCTTTTTTGTATTTACAGATATAAGCATGGAAATAATTTATTCATATAAATACATGTATGTGAAGGGAATAATTGTTTTTTCTGTTTTATTTTTTAAATTTTATTTCTTTTTAATTTTTAATTTTATTTTATATTTTTATACAGCAGGTTCTTATTGGTTATCTATTTTATACATATAAATGTATACATGCCAATCCCAGTCTCTCAACTCCTCCCACCACCACCCCCCCAACAGCTTTCCCCCCTTGTTGTCCATACATTTGTTGTCTACATCTGTTGCTCTATTTATGCCTTGCAAAATGGTTAATCTGTACAGTTTTTCTAGGTTCCACATATATGCATGAATATACAAGATTTGTTTTTCTCTTTCTGACTTACTTCACTCTGTATGACAGTCTCTAGATCCATCGACGTCTCTACAAATGACCCAATTTCATTCCTTTTCATGGCTTAGTAATATTCCATTTTAAATATGTACCATAGCTTTATGCATTCGTCTGTCTGTGGGCATTTAGGTTGCTTCCATTACCTCGATATTGTAAATAGTTATGCAATGAATATTGCGGTGAATGTCTCTTTTTTTGATTTATGGTTTTGTCTGGGTATATGTCCAGTACTGGGATTGCTGTATCATATGGTAATTCTATTGTTAGTTTCTTAAGAAACTCCATATTGTTCTCCATAGTGACTGTATCAATTTACATTGCCAACAATAGTGGAAGAGGGTTCCTTTTCTCCACACCCTTTCCAGCATTTTTGTTTGTAGATTTTCTGATGATGCCCATTCTATCAGGTGTGAGGTGATACCTCATTGTTGAGTCCATTTTGTTGAGCAAGGGGTAGGTCTTGTCTATTACATATTTGGCTTATGGAACGGTATCTGTGCTAATTTCAAACTCTGGTTTTATACAGCACCCCAACTCACCTTCCCCCAAAAGCAAACATAAGTTGGTTTTCTAAACTTGAGACCCTGTTCTGTTTTGTAACTCAGTTCATGTGTAGCCAAGTACACATTCCGTGTATTAGTGATACCTTATGATGTTTCCTTTTCTGTGTGACTTCTTTCAGTTAGAATCATCACACCTGAATCCACTCATTATGCTGCTACGGGCCTGATGACATAGATTTCATTGCTGAGTGATATTGCATTGTACGTAAGTACCACAACTTCTTCATCCATTTTTCACTTTCTGCGATATTGAACTTGTACCGTAAACGAGGTTCTTGTAAACAGAGCCGTCCCAAACTTTGGGGTGGCTGTGTCTTTTTGATTTTCATTGCCCTAAGCTATAGGACCATAAGTGGAAGTGCCCTGGGCTCTGTTGCTTTGTTTTTTAGATGTTTCAGGAAACACCATACACTTCTCCTGAGTGGCTGTTGGCAATTTACATCCCGCCCATCAGTATAACAAGGCTGCCAGTTCTCCATGGCCTGTCCTGCCTTTCTGGATTTTACACTTTTTTCAGATGGCCCTTTTGACCGGGGGGAAGTGAGACTTCATTGTAGTGCAGATTTCCTCTACAAGCTTGCTTGGTTGGCCAAAAAGGGCGTATGCGTTTTTTCCTGAATATATTCAGGAAAAAACGCATACGCCCTTTTTGGCCAAGTGCATCATTGTGGACGTTCTGCCTCTTTTCATATGCTTTACATGCAATTTCAGTCTACCTCCTGAAATCGGTTTCCTGCAATTCTGCCCGCTTTCAAGTCCTCTTGGCAGCCTTACTTCAGTATATTTTTGGATGATAGCTGTCATTTATAACTCTGCAGGTTTTTGAATTACAGTGCCCCTGAGCTCCTTTCTTCAACTCGCTTTCTTGTGAGCTGGCCGCAACACCGCAGGATTGCTTCAGGCCCTAATCTGGTTCCGGCACGGCACGCTGAGCCTTTGGTTAATTCCTCTTCCTGGTGGGAAATGAGAGTTAAATTTGCCCGTCCAGTCACCTCCAGCTAGTCTCTCATTGGTTCTCCCTATTCCTGTTCATCTTCCGCAGAATTTGCAAACTGGGCCAAACAGGAGGTTAAAGGCACTGACTCTCCAAGTCGGGACAGTGTTAGTAAAGCATCTGGAATGTTGCACCCGAGTACCAGGGGACGAAAACAGAGACATTTTTGAACACGTCTCCCGATCACACGGTTGATCATACTCTGGGTTCCACATGCATGATTTAGCTGAAGGAAGAATCCCTTAAACCTGGAGAGTTGAGACCCGTGGAAAGGGTACCATGCAATATGACTTCAAAGGGTCTTCATTTGCTCACCGAACCTCTCCAATCCTATCACTGCTGCGTTTATGCCCCTGTACACACGCTTGATTCTCTTTCGGAGACATAGCAATCCATAGGTTTTAAGATACTTACTAGTCAGGTACATTCTTAGGCGTTTAATATGGGGTGTTGAGTCCATTTCGTTGAGCAAGGAGTGGCTCTTGTCCATTACATATTTGGCTTAAGGAAACTTTTCTGTGCTCATTTCAATCTCTGGTTTTATGCAGCACCCCAACTCACCTTTCCCCTTAAGCAAGCATAAGTTGGTTTTCTAAATTTGAGACCCTGTTCTGTTTTGTAATCCAGTTCCTGTGTAGCCAAGTTTACATTCTGTGTATTAGTGATATCTTATGATGTTTCTTTTTCTGTGTGACTTATTTCAGTTAGAATCATCATACCTGAATCCACTCATTATGCTGCTACGGGCCTGATGACATAGATGTCATTGCTGAGTGATATTGCATTGTACGTAAGTACCACAACTTCTTCATCCATTTTTCACTTTCTGTGATATTGAACTTGTACCGTAAACGAGGTTCTTGTAAACAGAGCCGTCCCAAACTTTGGGTGGCTGTGTCTTTTTGATTTTAATTTCCCTAAGCTATAGGACCATAAGTGGAAGTGCCCTAGGCTCTGTTGCTTTGTTTTTTAGATGTTTCAGGAAACACCATACACTTCTCCAGAGTGGCTGTTGACAATTTACATCCCGCCCATCAGCATAACAAGGCTCCCAGTTCTCCATGGCCTGTCCTGCCTTTCTGGATTTTACACTTTTTTCAGATGGCCCTTTTGACCGGGGGGCAGTGAGACTTCATTGTAGTGCAGATTTCCTTTGCAAGCTTGCTTGGTTGGCCAAAAAGGGCGTATGCGTTTTTTCCTGAATATATTCAGGAAAAACCGCATACGCCCTTTTTGGCCAAGTGCATCATTGTGGACGTTCTGCCTCTTTTCCTATGCTTTACATGAAATTCCAGTCTAACTCCTGAAATTTGTGTCCTGCAATTCTGCCCCGCTTTCAAGTCCTCTTGGCAGCCTTACTTCAGTATATTTTTGGACGATAGCTGTCATTTATAACTCTGCAGGTTTCTGAATTACAGTGTCCCTGAGCTCCTTTCTTCAACTCGCTTTCTTGTGAGCTGGCCGCAACACCGCAGGATTGCTTCAGGCCCTAATCTTGTTAAGGGACGGCAGGCTGAGCCTTTGGTTAATTCCTCTTCCTGGTGGGAAATGAGAGTTAAATTTGCCCGTCCATACACCTCCAGCTAGTCTCTCATTGGTTCTCCCTATTCCTGTTCATCTTCCGCAGAAATTGCAAACTGGGCCAAACAGGAGGTTAAAGGCACTGACTCTCCAAGTCGGGAGAGTGTTAGTAAAGCATCTGGAATGTTGCACCCGAGTACCAGGGGACGAAAACGGAGACATATTTGAACACGTCTCCCGATCACACGGTTGATCATACTCTGGGTTCCACATGCATGTTTTAGCTGAAGGAAGAATCCCTTAAACCTGGAGAGTTGAGACCCATGGAATGGGTACCATGCAATATGACTTCAAAGGGTCTTCATTTGCTCACCGAACCTCTCCAATCCTATCACTGCTGCGTTTATGCCCCTGTACACACGCTTGATTCTCTTTCGGAGAGATAGCAATCCATAGGTTTTAAGATACTTACTAGTCAGGTACATTCTTAGGCATTTAATATGGGGTGTTGAGTCCATTTCGTTGAGCAAGGAGTAGCTCTTGTCTATTACGTATTTGGCATAAGGAAACTTATCTGTACTCATTTCAATCTCTGGTTTTATGCAGCACCCCAACTCACCTTTCCCCTTAAGCAAGCATAAGTTGTTTTTCTACATTTGAGACCCTGTTCTGTTTTGTAATCCAGTTCCTGTGTAGCCATGTTTACATTCTGTGTATTAGTGGTATCTTATGATGTTTCTTTTTCTGTGTGACTTATTTCAGTTAGAATCATCATACCTGAATCCACTCATTATGCTGCTACGGGCCTGATGACATAGATGTCATTGCTGAGTGATATTGCATTGTACGTAAGTACCACAACTTCTTCATCCATTTTTCACTTTCTGCGATATTGAACTTGTACCATAAACGAGGTTCTTGTAAACAGAGCCATCCCAAACTTTGGGGTGCCTCTGTCTTTTTGATTTTAATTTCTCTAGGCTATAGGACCATAAGTGGAAGTGCCCTAGGCTCTGTTGCTTTGTTTTTTAGATGTTTCAGGAAACACTATACACTTCTCCCCAGTGGCTGTTAGCAATTTACATCCCGCCCATCAGCATAACAAGGCTCCCAGTTCTCCATGGCCTGTCCTGCCTTTCTGGATTTTACACTTTTTTCAGATGGCCCTTTTGACCGGGGGGAAGTGAGACTTCATTGTAGTGCAGATTTCCTTTACAAGCTTGCTTGGTTGGCCAAAAAGGGCGTATGCGTTTTTTCCTGAATATATTCAGGAAAAAACGCATACACACTTTTTGGCCAAGTGCATCATTGTCGACGTTCTGCCTCTTTTCCTATGCTTTAAATGCAATTCCAGTCTACCTCCTGAAATCGGTTTCCTGCAATTCTGCCCCGCTTTCAAGTCCTCTTGGCAGCCTTACTTCAGTATATTTTTGGACGATAGCTGTCATTTATAACTCTGCAGGTTTGTAAATATCAGTGCCTCTGAGCTCCTTTCTTCAACTTGCTTTCTTGTGAGCTGGCCGCAACACCGCAGTATTGCTTCAGGCCCTAATCTGGTTCTGGCACGGCACGCTGAGCCTTTGGTTAATTCCTCTTCCTGGTGGGAAATGAGCGTTAAATTTGCCCGTCTAGACACCTCCAGCTAGTCTCTCATTGGTTCTCCCTATTCCTGTTCATCTTCCGCAGTAATTGCAAACTGGGCCAAACAGGAGGTTAAAGGCACTGACTCTCCAAGTCGGGAGACTGTTAGTAAAGCGTCTGGAATGTTGCACTCGAGTACCAGGGGACGAGAACGGAGACATATTTGAACACGTCTCCCGATCACACGGTTGATCATACTCTGGGTTCCACATGCATGATTTAGCTGAAGGAAGAATCCCTTAAACCTGGAGAGTTGAGACCCATGGAATGGGTACCATGCAATATGACTTCAAAGGGTCTTCATTTGCTCACCGAACCTCTCCAATCCTATCACTGCTGCGTTTATGTCCCTGTACACACGCTTGATTCTCTTTCGGAGACATAGCAATCCATAGGTTTTAAGATACTTACTAGTCAGGTACATTCTTAGGCGTTTAATATGGGGTGTTGAGTCCATTTCGTTGAGCAAGGAGTAGCTCTTGTCTATTCCATATTTGGCTTAAGGAACTTTATCTGTGCTCATTTCAATCTCTGGTTTTATGCAGCACCCCAACTCACCTTTCCCCTTAAGCAAGCATAAGTTGGTTTTCTACATTTGAGACCCTGTTCTGTTTTTGTAATCCAGTTCCTGTGTAGCCAAGTTTACATTCCGTGTATTAGTGATATCTTATGATGTTTCTTTTTCTGTGTGACTTATTTCAGTTAGAATCATCATACCTGAATCCACTCATTATGCTGCTGCGGGCCTGATGACATAGATGTCATTGCTGAGTGATATTGCATTGTACGTAAGTACCACAACTTCTTCATCCATTTTTCACTTTCTGCGATATTGAACTTGTACCGTAAACGAGGTTCTTGTAAACAGAGCCGTCCCAAACTTTGGGGTGGCTGTGTCTTTTTGATTTTCATTTCCCTAAGCTATAGGACCATAAGTGGAAGTGCCCTAGGCTTTGTTGCTTTGTTTTTTAGATATTTCAGGAAACACCATACACTTCCCCCAAGTGGCTGTTGGCAATTTACATCCCGCCCATCAGCATAACAAGGCTCCCAGTTCTCCATGGCCTGTCCTGCCTTTCTGGATTTTACACTTTTTTCAGATGGCCCTTTTGACCGGGGGGAAGTGAGACTTCATTGTAGTGCAGATTTCCTTTGCAAGCTTGCTTGGTTGGCCAGAAAGGGCGTATGCGTTTTTTCCTGAATATATTCAGGAAAAAACGCATACACACTTTTTGGCCAAGTGCATCATTGTTGACGTTCTGCCTCTTTTCCTATGCTTTAAATGCAATTCCAGTCTACCTCCTGAAATCGGTTTCCTGCAATTCTGCCCCGCTTTCAAGTCCTCTTGGCAGCCTTACTTCAATATATTTTTGGACGATAGCTGTCATTTATAACTCTGCAGGTTTGTGAATGACAGTGCCCCTGAGCTCCTTTCTTCAACTTGCTTTCTTGTGAGCTGGCCGCAACACAGCAGGATTGCTTCAGGCCCTAGTTTGGTTCCGGCACGGCACGCTGAGCCTTTGGTTAATTCCTCTTCCTGGTGGGAAATGAGAGTTAAATTTGCCCGTCCAGACACCTCCAGCTAGTCTCTCATTGGTTCTCCCTATTCCTGTTCATTTTCCGCAGAAATTGCAAACTGGGCCAAACAGGAGGTTAAAGGCACTGACTCTCCAAGTCGGGAGAGTTTTAGTAAAGCGTCTGGAATGTTGCACCCAAGTACGAGGGGACGAAAACTGAGACACCTTTGAACACGTTTCCTAATCACATGGTGGATCATACTCTGGGTTCCACATGCATGTTTTAGCTGAAGGAAGAATCCCTTAAACCTGGAGAGTTGAGACCCATGGAATGGGTACCATGCAGTATGATTTCAAAGGGTCTGCATTTGCTCACCGATCCTCACCAATCCTATTACTGCTGCGTTTATGCCGCTGTACACACGCTTGATTCTCTTTCGGAGACATGTAAATCCATAGGTTTTAAGATTCTTACAAGTCAGGTATATTCTTAGGCGTTTAATATGGGGTGTTGAGTCCACTTCGTTGAGCAAGGAGTAGCTCTTGTCTATTACATATTTGGCTTATGGAACGGTATCTGTGCTAATTTCAATCTCTGGTTTTATGAAGAACCCCAACTCACCTTTCCCCTTAAGCAAGCATAAGTTGGTTTTCTACATTTGAGACCCTGCTCTGTTTTGTAATTCAGTTCCTGTGTAGCCAAGTTTACATTCCGTGTAGTAGTGATATCTTATGATGTTTCTTTTTCTGTGTGACTTATTTCACTTAGAATCATCGTACCTGAATCCACTCATTATGCTGCTACGGGCCTGATGACATAGATTTCTTTGCTGAGTGATATTGCATTGTACGTAAGTACCACAAATTCTTTATCCATTTTTCGCTTTCTGTGATATTGAACTTGTACCGTAAACGAGGTTCTTGTAAACAGAGCCGTCCCAAACTTTTGGTTGGCTGTGTCTTTTTGATTTTAATTTCCCTAAGCTATAGGACCATAAGTGGAAGTGTCCTAGGCTCTGTTGCTTTGTTTTTAAGATGTTTCAGGAAACACCATACACTTCTCCAGAGTGGCTGTTGGCAATTTACATCCCGCCCATTAGCATAACAAGGCTCCCATTTCTCCATGGCCTGTCCTGCCTTTCTGGATTTTACACTTTTTTCAGATGGCCCTTTTGACCGGGGGGCAGTGAGACTTCATTTTAGTGCAGATTTCTTTGCAAGCTTGCTTGGTTGGCCAAAAAGTTCGTATGCGTTTTTTCCTAAATATATTCAGGAAAAAAGGCATGCGCCCTTTTTGGCCAAGTGTATCATTGTGGACGTTCTGCCTCTTTTCCTATGCTTTACATGCAATTCCAGTCTACCTCCTGAAATCGGTTTCCTGCAATTCTGCCCCGTTTTCAAGTCCTCTTGGCAGCCTTACTTCAATATATTTTTGGACGATAGCTGTCATTTATAACTCTGCAGGTTTGTGAATGACAGTGCCCCTGAGCTCCTTTCTTCAACTCGCTTTCTTGTGAGCTTGTCGCAACACCGCAGGATTGTTTCAGGCCCTAGTGTGGTTCCGGCATGGCACGCTGAGCCTTTGGTTAATTCCTCTTCCTGGTGGGAAATGAGAGTTAAATTTGCCTGTCCAGACACCTCCAGCTTGTCTCTCATTGGTTCTCCCTATTCCTGTTCATTTTCCGCAGAAATTGCAAACTGGGACAAACAGGAGGTTAAAGGCACTGACTCTCCAAGTGGGGAGAGTGTTAGTAAAGCGTCTGGAATGTTGCACCCGAGTACCAGGGGACGAAAACTGAGACACCTTTGAACACGTTTCCCGATCACACGGTGGATCATACTCTGGGTTCCACATGCATGTTTTAGCTGAAGGAAGAATCCCTTAAACCTGGAGAGTTGAGACCCATGGAATGGGTACCATGCAATATGACTTCAAAGTTTCTGCATTTGCTCACCGATCCTCACCAATCCTATCACTGCTGAGTTTATGGCGCTGTACACACGCTTGATTCTCTTTCGGAGACATATAAATCCATAGGTTTTAAGATTCTTACTAGTCAGGTATATTCTTAGGCGTTTAATATGGGGTGTTGAGTCCACATCGTTGAGCAAGGAGTAGCTATGGTCTATTACATATTTGGCTTATGGAACGGTATCTGTGCTAATTTCAATCTCTGGTTTTATGCAGCACCCCAACTCACCTTTCACCTTAAGCAAGCATAAGTTGGTTTTCTACATTTGAGATCCTGTTCTGTTTTGTAATTCAGTTCCTGTGTAGCCAAGTTTACATTCCGTGTAGTAGTGATATCTTATGATGTTTCTTTTTCTGTGTGACTTATTTCACTTAGAATCATCGTACCTGAATCCACTCATTATGCTGCTACGGGCCTGATCTCATAGATTTCATTGCTGAGTGATATTGCATTGTACGTAAGTACCACAACTTCTTTATCCATTTTTCGCTTTCTGTGATACTGAACTTGTACCGTAAACGAGGTTCTTGTAAACAGAGCCATCCCAAACTTTGGGGTGGCTGTGTCTTTTTGATTTTAATTTCCCTAAGCTATAGGACCATAAGTGGAAGTGTCCTAGGCTCTGTTGCTTTGTTTTGTAGATGTTTCAGGAAACACCATACACTTCTCCAGAGTGGCTGTTGGCAATTTACATCCCGCCCATCAGCATAACAAGGTTCCCAGTTCTCCATGGCCTGTCCTGCCTTTCTGAATTTTACACTTTTTTCAGATGGCCCTTTTGACCGGGGGGCAGTGAGACTTCATTGTAGTGCAGATTTCCTTTGCAACCTTGATTGGTTGGCCAAAAAGGACGTATGCGTTTTTTCCTAAATATATTCAGGAAAAAACGCATATGCCCTTTTTGGCCAAGGGCATCATTGTGGACGTTCTGCCTCTTTTCCTATGCTTTACATGCAATTCCAGTCTACCTCCTGAAATCGGTTTCCTGCAATTCTGCCCCGCTTTCAAGTCCTCTTGGCAGCCTTACTTCAATATTCTTTTGGACGATAGCTGTCATTTATAACTCTGCAGGTTTGTGAATGACAGTGCCCCTGAGCTCCTTTCTTCAACTCGCTTTCTTGTGAGCTGGCCGCAACACCGCAGGATTGCTTCAGGCCCTAGTGTGGTTCCGGCATGGCATGCTGAGCCTTTGGTTAATTCCTCTTCCTGGTGGGAAATGAGAGTTAAATTTGCCCGTCCAGACACCTCCAGCTAGTCTCTCATTGGTTCTCCCTATTCCTGTTCATTTTCCGCAGAAATTGCAAACTGGGACAAACAGGAGGTTAAAGGCACTGACTCTCCATGTGGGGAGAGTGTTAGTAAAGCATCTGGAATGTTGCACCCGAGTACTGGGGGACGAAAACTGAGTCACATTTGAACACGTTTCCTGAGCACACGTGGATCATACTCTGGTCTCCACATGCATGTTTTAGCTGAAGGAAGAATCCCTTAAACCTGGAGAGTTGAGACCCATATAATGGGTACCATGCAATATGACTTGAAAGGGTCTGCATTTGCTCACCAGTCTTCACCAATCCTATCACTGCTGCGTTTATGCCGCTGTACACACGCTTGATTCTCTTTCGGAGACATATAAATCCATAGGTTTTAAGATTCTTACTAGTCGGGTATATTTTTAGGCGTTTAAAATGGGGTGTTGAGTCCACTTCGTTGAGCAAGGAGTAGCTCTTGTCTATTACATATTTGGCTTATGGAACGGTATCTGTGCTAATTTCAATCTCTGGTTTTATGCAGCACCCCAACTCACCTTTCCCCTTAAGCAAGCATAAGTTGGTTTTCTACATTTGAGACCCTGTTCTGTTTTGTAATTCAGTTCCTGTGTAGCCAAGTTTACATTCCGTGTAGTAGTGATATCTTATGATGTTTCTTTTTCTGTGTGACTTATTTCACTTAGAATCATCGTACCTGAATCCACTCATTATGTTGCTACGGGCCTGATGACATAGATTTCATTTCTGAGTGATATTGCATTGTACGTAAGTACCACAATTTCTTTATCCATTTTTCGCTTTCTGCGATATTGAACTTGTACCGTAAACGAAGTTCTTGTAAACAGAGGCGTCCCAAACTTTGGGGTGGCTGTGTCTTTTTGATTTTAATTTCCCTAAGCTATAGAACCATAAGCGGAAGTGCCCTAGGCTCTGTTGCTTTGTTTTTTAGATGTTTCAGGAAACACCATACACTTCTCCAGAGTGGCTGTTGGCAATTTACATCCCGCCCATCAGCATAACAAGGCTCCCAGTTCTCCATGGCCTGTCCTGCCTTTATGGATTTTACACTTTTTTCAGATGGCCCTTTTGACCGGGGGGCAGTGAGACTTCATTGTAGTGCAGATTTCCTTTGCACGCTTGCTTGGTTGGCCAAAAAGGGCGTATGCGTTTTTTCCTGAATATATTCAGGAAAAAACGCATACGCCCTTTTTGGCCAAGGGCATCATTGTGGACGTTCTGCCTCTTTTCCTATGCTTTACATGCAATTCCAGTCTACCTCCTGAAATCGATTTCCTGCAATTCTGCCCCGCGTTCAAGTCCTCTTGGCAGCCTTACTTCAATATATTTTTGGACGATAGCTGTCATTTATAACTCTGCAGGTTTGTGAATGACAGTGTCCCTGAGCTCCTTTCTTCAACTCGCTTTCTTGTGAGGTGGCCGCAACACCGCAGGATTTCTTCAGGCCCTAGTGTTGTTCTGGCACGGCACACTGAGCCTTTGGTTAATTCCTCTTCCTGGTGGGAAATGAGTGTTAAATATGCCTGTCCAGACACCTACCTCACTCTCAACCCCCTGGTGATGTGGGTCCTCTGGTTTGTGGCCACCTTTGCTGGGTTCCTCACCTTTCGATGATGTGGCCCCACTAGTGTGAGGACACTCCTGCCTGCTTCTCATCCACGTGGTTATGCGGACCCCCTGGTGAGAGTCTGTTCCTGGCTGTGTTCCTCAGCCTTCTGTGAGGGAGACCCTCTGCTGATAGGTCACTCCTGCATGGCTGGCACACAATGCCTTGGTGAAGTCAGCTGTGTGGTGGCAGTTGGAGCGTGCTGGGAATCTCCGCCCCCCAGTGATGAGGGCCCTCTGACGTCAGGCCCTAACTGCTGGGCTCCCCAACTTTTCTTAGTGAGCCCAGTGATGCTCGGGCACTCCTCTTAGGTTCCCATCTCCATGGGGATGTGGGCCTTCTGCTCTGACGTTCCAACGGCTGGGTTGATCACAGTTTCATGATGTGGGCTCTCTGGTGTTAGTTCACTGTGGCCTGGATCCCATAGCCTCTGTGTTCTTGGCCGCCTGCTGGGAGGTTCCAACTGCTGGATTCCTCACTTTTTTAATTTTTTGGGCCCTCTGTTGTGAGGATCCTCCTGCCTGCCTCACTCCCAGCCCCTTCGTGATGTGTGTCTTCTGGTTTGAGGCCACATGTGCTGGGTTCCTCACCTTTCAATGATGTGGGACCAATGGTCTTAGGAGACTCCTGCCTGGTTCACATCCCCTTGGTGATGTGGGCCCTCTGTTGAGAGTCTGATCCTGGCTGGGTTCTTCACCCATCTGTGAGGTGGGCCGTCTGCTGTGAGGTCACTCCTCCCTGGCTTGCTCACCTCGCCTTGTGGACATGAGCCCTCTGGTGGCACTTGGAGCCTGCTGGGAGCCTCCTCCCCTCGGTGATGAGGGCCCTCTGGCGTCAGGCCCTAAGAGCTGTGCTCCCCACATTTCGTGATGTGTGACCCAGTGGTGCGAGGACACTCCATCCAGGTTCACATCCCCATTGGGATGTGGGCCTTCTGCTCTGAGGTCCCAACGCCTGGGTTGCTCACAGTTTCATGATGTGGGCTCTCTGCTGTTAGTTCACTCCTGCCTGCATCCCATAGCTTCTGTGCTCTCGGCTGCCTGCTGGGAGGTTCCAACTGCTGGATTCCTCACCTTTCTTATTCTTTGGGCCCTCTGTTTTTAGGCTACTCCTGCCTGCCTCACTCCCATTCCCTTTGTGATATGTGTCCTCTGATTTGAGGCCACATGTGCTGGGTTCCGCACCTTTCAATGATGTGGCCCCACTGGAGGGAAGACAGTCCTGACTGGTTCCCATCCCCTTGCTGATGTGGGCCCTCAGGTGAGAGTCTGATCCTGGCTGGGTTCCTCACCCTTCTGTGAGGTGGGCCCTCTGCTGTGAGGTCAATCATGCCTGTCTGGCACAAGTCACCTTGGCGACGTGGGCCCTCTGGTGGCAGTTGGAGTGTGCTGGGATCCTCCTCCCCTCGGTGATGAGGGCCCTCTTGCCTTAGGCCATAACTGCTGGGCTCCCCACATTTTCTGATGTGCGCCAAGTGAGTGAGGACACTCTTGCCAGGTTCGCATCCCCATGGGGATATGGGCCTTCTGCTCTGAGGTCAAAACGGCTGGCTTGCTCACAGTACCATGATGTGGGCCCTCTGCTGTGAGTTCACTCCGGCAAGGATCCCTTATCATCGGTGCTCTGAGCCGCCTGCTGGGAGGTTCCAACTGCTGGATTCCTCAACTTTTTTATTCTATGTGCCCTCTGTTGTGAGGCTCCTCCTGCCTGCCTCGCTGCCAGCCCCTTGGTGATGACTGTCCTATAGCTTGAGGCCACATGTGCTGCGTTCCTCACCTTTCAATGATGTGGCCCCACTCGTGTGAGGACACTCCTGCCTGGTTACCATCCCCTTGGTGAGGTGGGCCCTCTGGCCAGAGTCTAATCCTGGCTGGGTTCCTCAACGTTCTGTGAGGTAGGCCTTCTGCTGTGAGGTCACTCCTGACTGGCTGGCACACGTCACCTTGGAGACGTGAGCCCTCTGGTGGCAGTTGGAGCGTGCAGGGTGCCTCCTCCTCTCGGTGATGACGGCCCTCTGGCGTCAGGCCCTAAATGGTGGGCTCCCCACATTTTCTGATGTGCGCCCAGTGGTGCGAGGACACTCCAGCCAGGTTCCCATTCCCATGGGGATGTGGGCCTTCTGCTCTGTGGTCCCAACGCCTGGGTTGCTCACAGTTTTATGATGTTGGCCCTCTGCTGTGAGTTCACTGTGGCCTGGATCCCATAGCCTCGGTGTTCTGAGCTGCCTGCTGGAAGGTCTAAATGCTGGAATCCTCACATATTTTATATTATGTGCCCTGTGTTGTGAGGCTACTCCTGCCTGCCTCACTCCAAGGCCCTTTGTGATGTGGGTCCTCTGGTTTGAGGACACATGTGCTGGGTTCCTCACGTTAAGATGATGAGGCCCCACTGGTGTGAGGATAATCCTGACTGGTTCCCATCCCCTTTGTGATGTGGGCCCTCTGGTGAGAGTCTGATCCTGGCTGGGTTCCTCAACCATCTGTGAGGTGGGCCCTCTACTATCAGGTAACTCTTGCCTGGCTTGCTCACCTCGCCTTGTTGACATGAGCCCTCTGGTGGCACTTGGACCCTGCTGGGAGCCTCCTCACCTCTGTGATGAGGGCCCTCTGATGTCAAGCCCTAACTGCTGGGCTCCCCAACTTTTCTTAGTGAGCCCAGTGATGCTCGGGCACTCCTCTTAGGTTCCCATCTCCATGGGGATGTGGGCCTTCTGCTCTGACGTTCCAACGGCTGGGTTGATCACAGTTTCATGATGTGGGCTCTCTGGTGTTAGTTCACTGTGGCCTGGATCCCATAGCCTCTGTGTTCTTGGCCGCCTGCTGGGAGGTTCCAACTGCTGGATTCCTCACTTTTTTAATTTTTTGGGCCCTCTGTTGTGAGGATCCTCCTGCCTGCCTCACTCCCAGCCCCTTCGTGATGTGTGTCCTCTGGTTTGAGGCCACATGTGCTGGGTTCCTCACCTTTCGATGATGTGGGACCAATGGTCTTAGGAGACTCCTGCCTGGTTCACATCCCCTTGGTGATGTGGGCCCTCTGTTGAGAGTCTGATCCTGGCTGGGTTCTTCACCCATCTGTGAGGTGGGCCGTCTGCTGTGAGGTCACTCCTGCCTGGCTTGCTCACCTCGCCTTGTGGACATGAGCCCTCTGGTGGCACTTGGAGCCTGCTGGGAGCCTCCTCCCCTCGGTGATGAGGGCCCTCTGGCGTCAGGTCCTAACGGCTGGGCTCCCCACATTTTGTGATGTGCGCCCAGTGGTTCGAAGACACTCCATCCAGGTTCACATACCCATTGGGATGTGGGCCTTCTGTTCTGAGGTCCCAACGGCTGGGTTTTTCACAGTTTCATGATGTGGGCTCTCTGCTGTTAGTTCACTCTGGCCTGGATGCCATAGCCTCTGTGCTCTGGGCCGCCTGCTGGAAGGTTCCAACTGCTCGATTCCTCAACTTTTGTATTCTATGGGGCCTGTGTTGCGATGCTCCTCCTGCCTGCCTCACTCGCATCCCCTTTGTGATGTGGGTCCTCTGGTTTGAGGCCACATATGCTGGGTTCCGCAACTTTCAATGATGTGGCCCCACTGGTGTGAGGACACTCCTGCCTGGTTCCCATCCCCTTGGTGATGTGGGCCTTCTGGTGACAGTCTTATCCTGGCTGGGTTCCTCACTCTTCTGTGAGGTAGGCCCTCTGCTGTGAGGTCAATCCTACCTGACTTGCACAAATCACCTTGGCAACGTGGGCCCTCTGTTGGCACATGGAACCTGCTGGGAGCCTCCTGCCCTCGGTGATGACAGCCCTCTAGCATCAGGCCCTAACTGCTGGGCTCCCCATGTTTTCTGATGTGAGCCCAGTGATGCCAGGACACTCCTGTCAGGTTCCCATCCCCATGGGGATGTGGGCTTTCTGCTCTGAGGTCCCAACGCCTGGGTTGCTCACAGTTTCATGATGTGGGCTCTCTGCTGTTAGTTCACTCCTGCCTGCATCCCATAGCTTCTGTGCTCTCGGCCGCCTGCTGGGAGGTTCCAAATGCTGGATTCCTCACCTTTTTTATTCTTTGGGCCCTCTGTTTTTAGGCTACTCCTACCTGCCTCACTCCCATCCCCTTTGTGATGTATGTCCTCTGATATGAGGCCGCATGTGCTGGGTTCCTCACCTTTCGATGATGTGGCCCCACTGGTGAGAGGACAGTCCTGACTGGTTCCCATCCCCTTGGTTTTGTGGACCCTCTGGCAAGAGTCTCATCCTACCTCGGTTCCTCACCCTTCTGTGAGATAGGCCCTCTGTTGTGAGGTCACTACTGCCTGGCTGGCGCATGCCACCTTGTAGACGTGGGCCCTCTGTTGGCAGTTGGAACCTGCTGGGAGTCTCCTCCCCTCAGTTATGAGGGCCCCCTGGCGTCAGGCCCTAACTGCTGGGCTCCTAACATTTTCTGATATGTGCTAAGTGGTGCGAAGCCACTCCTGCCAGGTTCCCATCCCAATGGGGATGTGGGCCTTCTGTTCTGAGGTCCCAACGGCTGGGCTGCTCACAGGTTCATGATGTGGGCCCTCTGCTGTGAGTTCACTGTGGCCTGGATCCCATAGCCTCGGTGCTCTGGGCCGCTTGCTGGGAGGTTCCAACTGCTGGATTCCTCAACTTTTATATTCTATGGACCCTGTGTTGTGAGGCCGGTCCTGCCAGCCTCATTCCGAACCCCTTGGTGATGTGGTTCCTCTGGTTTGAGGCTACATGTGCTGGGATCCTCACCTTTCGATGATGTTGTCCCACTGATGTGGGGACACTCCTGCCTGATTCCCTTCCCCTTGGTGATGTGGGCCCTCTGGTGAGAGTCTGATCCTGGCTGTGTTCCTCACCCTTCTGTGAGGTGGGGCCTCTGCTGTGAGGTCACTCCTGCCGGGCTGGCACACATCGCCTTGGTGACGTTGGCCCTCTGGTGGCAGCTGGAGCCTGCTGGGAGCCTCCTCCCCTCGGTGATGAGTGCCCTCTAGCGTCAGGCCCTAACTTCTGAGCACCCCACGTTTTCTGATGTGAGCCCAGTGATGCCAGGACACTCCTGTCATGTTCCCATCACCATGGGGATGTGGGCCTTCTGCTCTGAGGTCCCAATGTCTGGGTTGCTCACAGTTTCATGATGTGGGCTGTCTGGTGTTAGTTCACTCTGGCTTGGATCCCCTAGCCTCTGTGCTCTGGGCCGCCTGCTGGGAGGTTGCAACTGCTGGATTCCTCACCTTCCTTATTTTTGGGCCCTCTGTTGTGAGGCTCCTCCTGCCTGCCTCACCCCCAGCCTCTTGGTGATGTGTGTCCTATGGTTTGAAGCCACGTGTTCTGGGTTCCTCACCTTTAGATGATGTGGCCCTACTCATGTGAGGACACTCCTGCCTGGTTCCAATCCATTTGGTGATGTGGGCCCTCTGGTGCGAGTCTGATCCTGACTGGGTTCGTCACACTTCTCTGAGGTGGGCCCTCTGCTGTGAGGTCATTCGTGCCTGGTTGGCACACATCGCCTTGGCGACGTCAGCCCTCTGGTGGCCGTTGGAGCCTGCTGGGAGCCTCCTTCCCTTGGTGATGAGGGTCCTCTGGCGTCAGGCTCTAACTGCTGGTCTCCCAAAATTTTCTGATACGTTTTCAGTGGTGCGAGGACACTCCTACCAGATTTATATCCCCATGGGGATGTGGGCCTCCTGCTCTGAGGTCCCAATGGCTGGGTTGCTCAGTTTCATGACATGGGCCCTCTTCTGTGAGTTCACTGTGGCCTGGATCCCATAGCCTCGGTGCTCTGGGCCCCCTGCTGGGAGGTTCCAACTGCTGGATTCCTCACTTTTTTATTCTATGGGCCCAGTGTTGTGAGGCTACTCCTGCCTGCCTCACTCCGAGGCCCTTAGTGATGTGGGTCCTCTGGTTTGAGGACACATGTGCTGAGTACCTCACCTTTCGATGATGTGGCCCCACTGGTGTGAAGACACTCCTGCCTGGTTCCCATCCCCTTGGTGATGTGGGCCCTCTGGTGAGAGTCTGATGTTGGCTGGGTTTCTCACCCTTCTGTGAGGTGGGATCTCTGCTGTGAGGTAACTCCTGCCGGGCTTGCTCACGTTGCCTTGACAACATGAGCCCTCAGGTGGCAGTTGGAGCCTGCTGGGAATCTCCTCCCCTCGGTTATGAGAGCTCTGGATAAAACACATATGTCCTTTTTTGCCAAGTGCATTATTTTCCAAGTTCTGTCTCTTTTCCTATGCTTTAAATGCAATTCCTATCTACCTCCTGAAATCGGTTTCCTATAATTCTGCACCGCTTTCGAGTCCTCTTGGCAGCCTTACTTCAATATATTTTTGGACGATAGCTGTCATTTATAACTCTGCAGGTTTGTGAATGACAATGCCCCTGAGCTCCTTTATTCAACTCGCTTTCTTGTGAGCTGTCCGCAACACCGCAGGATTGTTTCCGGCCCTAGTTTGGTTCCGGCACAGTACGCTGAGCCTTTCGTTAATTCCTCTTCCTGGTGAGAAATGAGAGTTAAATTTGCCCGTGCAGACACCTCCAGCTAGTCTCTCATTGGTTCTCCCTATTCCTGTTCATTTTCCGCAGAAATTGCAAACTGGGCCAAACAGGAGGTTAAAGGCACTGACTCTCCAAGTGGGGAGAGTGTTAGTAAAGCGTCTGGAATGTTGCACCCGAGTACCAGGGGACGAAAACTGAGACACCTTTGAACACGTTTCCCGATCACATGGTGGATCATATTCTGGTTCCACATGCATGTTTTAGCTGAAGGAAGAATCCCTTAAACCTGGAGAGTTGAGACCCATGGAATGGGTACCATGCAATATGACTTCAAAGGGTCTGCATTTGCTCACCGATCTTCACCAATCCTATCACTGCTGCGTTTATGCCGCTGTACACACGCTTGATTCTCCTTCGGAGACATATAAATCCATAGGTTTTAAGATTCTTACTAGTCAGGTATATTCTTAGGCGTTTAATATGCGGTGTTGAGTGCACTTCGTTGAGCAAGGAGTAGCTCTTCTCTATTACATATTTGGCTTATAGAACGGTATCTGTGCTAATTTCAATCTCTGGTTTTATCCAGCACCCCAACTCACCTTTCCCCTTAAGCAAGCATAAGTTGGTTTTCTACATTTGAGACCCTGTTCTGTTTTGTAATTCAGTTCCTGTGTAGCCAAGTTTACATTCCGTGTAGTAGTGATATCTTATGATGTTTCTTTTTCTCTGTGACTTATTTCACTTAGAATCATCGTACCTGAATCCACTCATTATGCTGCTACGGGCCTGATGACATAGATTTCATTGCTGAGTGATATTGCATTGTACGTAAGTACCACAACTTCTTTATCCATATTTCGCTTTCTGTGATATTGAACTTGTACCGTAAACGAGGTTCTTGTAAACAGAGCCGTCCCAAACTTTGGGGTGGCTGTGTCTTTTTGATTTTAATTACCCTAAGCTATAGGACCATAAGTGGAAGTGTCCTAGGCTCTGTTGCTTTGTTTTTAAGATGTTTCAGGAAACACCATACACTTCTCCAGAGTGGCTGTTGGCAATTTACATCCCGCCCATCAGCATAACAAGGTTCCCAGTTCTCCATGGCCTGTCCTGCCTTTCTGGATTTTACACTTTTTTCAGATGGCCCTTTTGACCGGGGGGCAGTGAGACTTCATTGTAGTGCAGATTTCCTTTGCAAGCTTGCTTGGTTGGCCAAAAAAGATGTATGCGTTTTTTCCTGAATATATTCAGCAAAAAACGCATACGCCCTTTTTGGCCAAGGGCATCATTGTGGACGTTCTGCCTCTTTTCCTATGCTTTACATGCAATTCCAGTCTACCTCCTGAAATCGGCTTCCTGCAATTCTGCCCCGCTTTCAAGTCCTCTTGGCAGCCTTACTTCAATATATTTTTGGACGATAGCTGTCATTTATAACTCTGCAGGTTTGTGAATGACAATGCCCCTGAGCTCCTTTCTTCAACTCGCTTTCTTGTGAGCTGGCCGCAATACCGCAGGATTGCTTCAGGCCCTAGTGTGGTTCCGGCATGGCACACTGAACCTTTGGTTAATTCCACTTCCTGGTGGGAAATGAGAGTTAAATTTGCCTGTCCAGACACCTCCAGCTAGTCTCTCATTGGTTCTCCCTATTCCTGTTCATTTTCCGCAGAAATTGCAAACTGGGCCAAACAGGAGGTTAAAGGCACTGACTCTCCAAGTGGGGAGAGTGTTAGTAAAGCGTCTGGAATGTTGCACCCGAGTATCTGGGGACGAAAACTGAGACACCTTTGAACACATTTCCCGATCACACGGTGGATCATACTCTTGGTTCCACATGCATGTTTTAGCTGAAGGAAGAATCCCTTAAACCTGGAGAGTTGAGACCCATGGAATGGGTACCATGCAATATGACTTCAAAGGGTCTGCATTTGCTCACCGATCTTCACCAATCCTATCACTGCTGCGTTTATGCCGCTGTACACACGCTTGATTCTCCTTCGGAGACATATAAATCCATAGGTTTTAAGATTCTTACTAGTCAGGTATATTCTTAGGCGTTTAATATGTGGTGTTGAGTCCACTTCGTTGAGCAAGGAGTAGCTCTTGTCTATTACATATTTGGCTTATGGAACGGTATCTGTGCTAATTTCAATCTCTGGTTTTATGCAGCACCCCAACTCACCTTTCCCCTTAAGCAAGCATAAGTTGGTTTTCTACATTTGAGTCCCTGCTCTGTTTTGTAATTCAGTTCCTGTGTAGCCAAGTTTACATTCCGTGTAGTAGTGATATCTTATGATTTTTCTTTTTCTGTGTGACTTATTTCACTTAGAATCATCGTACCTGAATCCACTCATTATGCTGCTACGGGCCTGATGACATAGATTTCATTGCTGAGTGATATTGCATTGTACGTAAGTACCACAACTCCTTTATCCACTTTTCGCTTTCTGCGATATTGAACTTGTACCGTAAACGAGGTTCTTGTATACAGAGCCGTCCCAAACTTTGGGGTGGCTATGTCTTTTAGATTTTAATTTCCCTAAGCTATAGGACCATAAGTGGAAGTGCCCTAGGCTCTGTTGCTTTGTTTTGTAGATGTTTCAGGAAACACCATACACTTCTCCAGAGTGGCTGTTGGCAATTTACATCCCGCCCATCAGCATAACAAGGCTCTCATGTCTCCATGGCCTGTCCTGCCTTTCTGGATTTTACATTTTTTTCAGAAGGCCCTTTTGACCAGGGGGCAGTGAGACTTCATTGTAGTGCAGATTTCCTTTGCAAGCTTGCTTGGTTGGCCAAAAAGGGCCTATGCCTTTTTTCCTGAATATATTCAGGAAAAAACGCATACGCCCTTTTTGGCCAAGTGCATCATTGTGGACGTTCTGCCTCTTTTCCTATGCTTTACATGCAATTCCAGTCTACCTCCTGAAATCGGTTTCCTGCAATTCTGCCCCGCTTTCAAGTCCTCTTGGCAGCCTTACTTCAATATATTTTTGGACGATAGCTGTCATTTATAACTCTGCAGGTTTGTGAATGACAATGCCCCTGAGCTCCTTTATTCAACTCGCTTTCTTGTGAGCTGTCCGCAACACCGCAGGATTGTTTCCGGCCCTAGTTTGGTTCCGGCACAGTACGCTGAGCCTTTCGTTAATTCCTCTTCCTGGTGGGAAATGAGAGTTAAATTTGCCCGTGCAGACACCTCCAGCTAGTCTCTCATTGGTTCTCCCTATTCCTGTTCATTTTCCGCAGAAATTGCAAACTGGGCCAAACAGGAGGTTAAAGGCACTGACTCTCCAAGTGGGGAGAGTGTTAGTAAAGTGTCTGGAATGTTGCACCCGAGTACCAGGGGACGAAAACTGAGACACCTTTGAACACGTTTCCCGATCACATGGTGGATCATATTCTGGTTCCACATGCATGTTTTAGCTGAAGGAAGAATCCCTTAAACCTGGAGAGTTGAGACCCATGGAATGGGTACCATGCAATATGACTTCAAAGGGTCTGCATTTGCTCACCGATCTTCACCAATCCTATCACTGCTGCGTTTATGCCGCTGTACACACGCTTGATTCTCCTTCGGAGACATATAAATCCATAGGTTTTAAGATTCTTACTAGTCAGGTATATTCTTAGGCGTTTAATATGCGGTGTTGAGTGCACTTCGTTGAGCAAGGAGTAGCTCTTCTCTATTACATATTTGGCTTATAGAACGGTATCTGTGCTAATTTCAATCTCTGGTTTTATCCAGCACCCCAACTCACCTTTCCCCTTAAGCAAGCATAAGATGGTTTTCTACATTTGAGACCCTGTTCTGTTTTGTAATTCAGTTCCTGTGTAGCCAAGTTTACATTCCGTGTAGTAGTGATATCTTATGATGTTTCTTTTTCTCTGTGACTTATTTCACTTAGAATCATCGTACCTGAATCCACTCATTATGCTGCTACGGGCCTGATGACATAGATTTCATTGCTGAGTGATATTGCATTGTACGTAAGTACCACAACTTCTTTATCCATATTTCGCTTTCTGTGATATTGAACTTGTACCGTAAATGAGGTTCTTGTAAACAGAGCCGTCCCAAACTTTGGGGTGGCTGTGTCTTTTTGATTTTAATTTCCCTAAGCTATAGGACCATAAGTGGAAGTGTCCTAGGCTCTGTTGCTTTGTTTTTAAGATGTTTCAGGAAACACCATACACTTCTCCAGAGTGGCTGTTGGCAATTTACATCCCGCCCATCAGCATAACAAGGTTCCCAGTTCTCCATGGCCTGTCCTGCCTTTCTGGATTTTACACTTTTTTCAGATGGCCCTTTTGACCGGGGGGCAGTGAGACTTCATTGTAGTGCAGATTTCCTTTGCAAGCTTGCTTGGTTGGCCAAAAAAGATGTATGCGTTTTTTCCTGAATATATTCAGCAAAAAACGCATACGCCCTTTTTGGCCAAGGGCATCATTGTGGACGTTCTGCCTCTTTTCCTATGCTTTACATGCAATTCCAGTCTACCTCCTGAAATCGGTTTCCTGCAATTCTGCCCCGCTTTCAAGTCCTCTTGGCAGCCTTACTTCAATATATTTTTGGACGATAGCTGTCATTTATAACTCTGCAGGTTTGTGAATGACAGTGCCCCTGAGCTCCTTTGTTCAACTCGCTTTCTTGTGAGCTGGCCGCAACACCGCAGGATTGCTTCAGGCCTAGTGTGGTTCCGGCATGGCACACTGAACCTTTGGTTAATTCCACTTCCTGGTGGGAAATGAGAGTTAAATTTGCCTGTCCAGACACCTCCAGCTAGTCTCTCATTGGTTCTCCCTATTCCTGTTCATTTTCCGCAGAAATTGCAAACTGGGCCAAACAGGAGGTTAAAGGCACTGACTCTCCAAGTGGGGAGAGTGTTAGTAAAGCGTCTGGAATGTTGCACCCGAGTATCTGGGGACGAAAACTGAGACACCTTTGAACACATTTCCCTATCACACGGTGGATCATACTCTGGGTTCCACATGCATGTTTTAGCTGAAGGAAGAATCCCTTAAACCTGGAGAGTTGAGACCCATGGAATGGGTACCATGCAATATGACTTCAAAGGGTCTGCATTTGCTCACCGATCTTCACCAATCCTATCACTGCTACGTTTATGCCGCTGTACACACGCTTGATTCTCCTTCGGAGACATATAAATCCATAGGTTTTAAGATTCTTACTAGTCAGATATATTCTTAGGCGTTTAATATGCGGTGTTGAGTCCACTTCGTTGAGCAAGGAGTAGCTCTTCTCTATTACATATTTGGCTTATGGAACGGTATCTGTGCTAATTTCAATCTCTGGTTTTATGCAGCACCCCAACTCACCTTTCCCCTTAAGCAATCATAAGTTGGTTTTCTACATTTGAGACCCTGTTCTGTTTTGTAAATCAGTTCCTGTGTAGCCAAGTTTACATTCCGTGTAGTAGTGATATCTTATGATGTTTCTTTTTCTCTGTGACTTATTTCACTTAGAATCATCGTACCTGAATCCACTCATTATGCTGCTACGGGCCTGATGACATAGATTTCATTGCTGAGTGATATTGCATTGTACGTAAGTACCACAACTTCTTTATCCATTTTTCGCTTTCTGCGATATTGAACTTGTACCGTAAACGAGGTTCTTGTAAACAGAGCCGTCCCAAACTTTGGGGTGGCTGTGTCTTTTTGATTTTAATTTTCCTAAGCTATAGGACCATAAGTGGAAGTGCCCTAGGCTCTGTTGCTTTGTTTTGTAGATGTTTCAGAAAACACCATACACTTCCCCAGAGTGGCTGTTGGCAATTTACATCCCGCCCATCAGCATAACAAGGCTCCCAGTTCTCCATGGCCTGTCCTGCCTTTCTGGATTTTACACTTTTTTCAGATGACCCTTTTGACCGGGGGGCAGTGAGACTTCATTGTAGTGCAGATTTCCTTTGCAAGCTTGCTTGGTTGGCCAAAAAGGGCGTATGTGTTTTTTCCTGAATATATTCAGGAAAAAACGCATACGCCCTTTTTGGCCAAGTGCATCATTGTGGATGTTCTGCCTCTTTTCCTATGCTTTACATGCAATTCCAGTCTACCTCCTGAAATCGGTTTCCTGCAATTCTGCCCCGCTTTCAAGTCCTCTTGGCAGCCTTACTTCAATATATTTTTGGACGATAGCTGTCATTTATAACTCTGCAGGTTTGTGAATGACAGTGCCCCTGAGCTCTTTCTTCCACTCGCTTTCTTGTTAACTGGCCGCAACACCGCAGGATTGCTTCAGGCCCTAGTGTGGTTCCGGCACGGCACGCTGAGCCTTTGGTTAATTCCTCTTCCTGGTGGGAAATGAGAGTTAAATTTGCCCGTCCAGAAACCTCCAGCTAGTCTCTCATTGGTTCTCCCTATTCCTGTTCATTTTCCGCAGAAACTGCAAACTGGGCCAAACAGGAGGTTAAAGGCACTGACTCTCCAAGTGGGGAGAGTGTTAGTAAAGCCTCTGGAATGTTGCACCCGAGTACCAGGGGACGAAAACTGAGACACCTTTGAACACGTTTCCCAATCACACGGTGGATCATACTCTGGGTTCCACATGCATGTTTTAGCTGAAGGAAGAATCCCTTAAACCTGGAGAGTTGAGACCCATGGAATGGGTACCATGCAATATGACTTCAAAGGGTCTGCATTTGCTCACCGATCCTCACAAATCCTATCACTGCTGCGTTTATGCCGCTGTACACATGCTTGATTCTCTTTCGGAGACATATAAATCCATAGGTTTTAAGATTCTTACTAGTCAGGTATATTCTTAGGCGTTTAATATGGGGTGTTGAGTCCACTTCTTTGAGCAAGGAGTAGCTCTTGTCTATTACATATTTGGCTTATGGAACGGTATCTGTGCTAATTTCAATCTCTGGTTTTATGCAGCACCCCAACTCACCTTTCCCCTTAAGCAAGCATTAGTTGGTTTTCTACATTTGAGACCCTGTTCTGTTTTGTAATTCAGTTCCTGTGTAGCCAAGTTTACATTCCGTGTAGTAGTGATATCTTATGATGTTTCTTTTTCTGTGTGACTTATTTCACTTAGAATCATCGTACCTGAATCCACTCGTCATGCTGCTATGGGCCTGATGACATAGATTTCATTGCTGAGTGATATTGCATTGTACGTAAGTACCACAGATTCTTTATCCATTTTTCGCTTTCTGCGATATTGAACTTGTAGCGTAAACGAGGTTCTTGTAAACAGAGCCATCCCAAACTTTGGGGTGGCTGTGTCTTTTTGATTTTAATTTCCCTAAGCTATAGGACCATAAGTGGATGTGCCATAGGCTCTGTTGCTTTGTTTTGTAGATGTTTCAGGAAACACCATACACTTCTCCAGAGTGGCTGTTGGCAATTTACATCCTTCCCATCAGCATAACAAGGCTCCCAGTTCTCCATGGCCTGTCCTGCCTTTCTGGATTTTACACTTTTTTCAGATGGCCCTTTTGACCGGGGAGCAGTGAGACTTCATTGTAGTGCAGATTTCCTTTGCAAGGTTGCTTGGTTGGCCAAAAAGGGCGTATGCGTTTTTTCCTGAATATATTCAGGAAAAATCGCATACGCCCTTTTTGGCCAAGTGCATCATTGTGGACGTTCTGCCTCTTTTCCTATGCTTTACATGCAATTCCAGTCTACCTCCTGAAATCGGTTTCCTGCAATTCTGCCCCGCTTTCAAGTCCTCTTGGCAGCCTTACTTGAATATATTTTTGGATGATAGCTGTCATTTATAACTCTGCAGGTTTGTGAATGACAGTGCCCCTGAGCTCCTTTCTTCAACTCGCTTTCTTGTTAACTGGCCGCAACACCGCAGGATTGCTTCAGGCCCTAGTGTGGTTCCGGCACGGCACGCTGAGCCTTTGGTTAATTCCTCTTCCTGGTGGGAAATGAGAGTTAAATTTGCCCGTCCAGACACCTCCAGCTAGTCTCTCATTGGTTCTCCCTATTCCTGTTCATTTTCCGCAGAAATTGCAAACTGGGCCAAACAGGAGGTTAAAGGCACTGACTCTCCAAGTGGGGAGAGTGTTAGTAAAGCGTCTGGAATGTTGCACCCAAGTACCAGGGGACGAAAACTGAGACACCTTTGAACACGTTTCCTAATCACATGGTGGATCATACTCTGGGTTCCACATGCATGTTTTAGCTGAAGGAAGAATCCCTTAAACCTGGAGAGTTGAGACCCATGGAATGGGTACCATGCAATATGATTTCAAAGGGTCTGCATTTGCTCACCGATCCTCACCAATCCTATTACTGCTGCGTTTATGCCGCTGTACACACGCTTGATTCTCTTTCGGAGACATATAAATCCATAGGTTTTAAGATTCTTACAAGTCAGGTATATTCTTAGGCGTTTAATATGGGGTGTTGAGTCCACTTCGTTGAGCAAGGAGTAGCTCTTGTCTATTACATATTTGGCTTATGGAACGGTATCTGTGCTAATTTCAATCTCTGGTTTTATGAAGAACCCCAACTCACCTTTCCCCTTAAGCAAGCATAAGTTGGTTTTCTACATTTGAGACCCTGCTCTGTTTTGTAATTCAGTTCCTGTGTAGCCAAGTTTACATTCCGTGTAGTAGTGATATCTTATGATGTTTCGTTTTCTGTGTGACTTATTTCACTTAGAATCATCGTACCTGAATCCACTCATTATGCTGCTACGGGCCTGATGACATAGATTTCATTGCTGAGTGATATTGCATTGTACGTAAGTACCACAAATTCTTTATCCATTTTTCGCTTTCTGTGATATTGAAGTTGTACCGTAAACGAGGTTCTTGTAAACAGAGCCGTCCCAAACTTTGGGGTGGCTGTGTCTTTTTGATTTTAATTTCCCTAAGCTATAGGACCATAAGTGGAAGTGTCCTAGGCTCTGTTGCTTTGTTTTTAAGATGTTTCAGGAAACACCATACACTTCTCCAGAGTGGCTGTTGGCAATTTACATCCCGCCCATCAGCATAACAAGGCTCCCAGTTCTCCATGGCCTGTCCTGCCTTTCTGGATTTTACACTTTTTTCAGATGGCCCTTTTGACCGGGGGGCAGTGAGACTTCATTTTAGTGCAGATTTCCTTTGCAAGCTTGCTTGGTTGGCCAAAAAGTTCGTATGCGTTTTTTCCTGAATATATTCAGGAAAAAACGCATACGCCCTTTTTGGCCAAGTGTATCATTGTGGACGTTCTGCCTCTTTTCCTATGCTTTACATGCAATTCCAGTCTACCTCCTGAAATCGGTTTCCTGCAATTCTGCCCCGTTTTCAAGTCCTCTTGGCAGCCTTACTTCAATATATTTTTGGACGATAGCTGTCATTTATAACTCTGCAGGTTTGTGAATGACAGTGCCCCTGAGCTCCTTTCTTCAAGTCGCTTTCTTGTGAGCTGGTCGCAACACCGCAGGATTGTTTCAGGCCCTAGTGTGGTTCCGGCATGGCACGCTGAGCCTTTGGTTAATTCCTCTTCCTGGTGGGAAATGACAGTTAAATTTGCCTGTCCAGAAACCTACAGCTAGTCTCTCATTGGTTCTCCCTATTCCTGTTCATTTTCCGCAGAAATTGCAAACTAGGACAAACAGGAGGTTAAAGGCACTGACTCTCCAAGTGGGGAGAGTGTTAGTAAAGCGTCTGGAATGTTGCACCCGAGTACCAGGGGACGAAAACTGAGACACCTTTGAACACGTTTCCCGATCACACGGTGGATCATACTCTGGGTCCCACATGCATGTTTTAGCTGAAGGAAGAATCCCTTAAACCTGGAGAGTTGAGACCCATGGAATGGGTACCATGCAATATGACTTCAAAGGGTCTGCATTTGCTCACCGATCCTCACTAATCCTATCACTGCTGCATTTATGCCGCTGTACACACGCTTGATTCTCCTTCGGAGACATATAAATCCATAGGTTTTAAGATTCTTACTAGTCAGATATATTCTTAGGCGTTTAATATGTGGTGTTGAGTCCACATCGTTGAGCAAGGAGTAGCTATTGTCTATTACATATTTGGCTTATGGAACGGTATCTGTGCTAATTTCAATCTCTGGTTTTATGCAACACCCCAACTCACCTTTCCCCTTAAGCAAGCATAGGTTGGTTTTCTACATTTGAGACCCTGTTCTGTTTTGTAATTCAGTTCCTGTGTAGCCAAGATTACATTCCGTGTAGTAGTGATATCTTATGATGTTTCTTTTTCTCTGTGACTTATTTCACTTAGAATCATCGTACCTGAATCCACTCGTCATGCTGCTACGGGCCTGATGACATAGATTTCATTGCTGAGTGATATTGCATTGTACGTAAGTACCACAACTTCTTTATCCATTTTTCACTTTCTGTGATATTGAACTTGTACTGTAAACGAGGTTCTTGTAAACAGAACCGTCCCAAACTTTGGGGTGGCTGTGTCTCTTTGGTTTTAATTTCCCTAATCTATAGGACCATAAGTGGAAGTGCCCTAGGCTCTGTTGCTTTGTTTTGTAGATGTTTCAGGAAACACCATACACTTCTCCAGAGTGGCTGTTGGCAATTTACATCCCGCCCATGAGCATAAAAAGGCTCCCAGTTCTCCATGGCCTGTCCTGCCTTTCTGGATTTTACACTTTTTTCAGATGGCCCTTTTGACCGGGGGGCAGTGAGACTTCATTGTAGTGCAGATTTCCTTTGCAAGCTTGCTTGGTTGGCCAAAAAGGGCGTATGCGTTTTTTCCTGAATATATTCAGGAAAAAACGCATACGCACTTTTTGTCCAAGTACACCATTGTGGACGTTCTGCCTCTTTTCCTATGCTTTACATGCAATTCCAGTCTACCTCCTGAAATCGGTTTCCTGCAATTCTGCCCCGCTTTCAAGTCCTCTTGGCAGCCTTACTTCAATATATTTTTGGACGATAGCTGTCATTTATAACTCTGCAGGTTTGTGAATGACAGTGTCCCTGAGCTCCTTTCTTCAACTCGCTTTCTTGTGAGCTGGCCGCAATACAGCAGGATTGCTTCAGGCCCTAGTTTGGTTACGGCACGGCACACTGAGCCTTTGGTTAATTCCTCTTCCTGGTGGGAAATGAGAGTTAAATTTGCCCGTCCAGACACCTCCAGCTAGTCTCTCATTGGTTCTCCCTATTCCTGTTCATTTTCCGCAGAAATTGCAAACTGGGCCAAACAGGAGGTTAAAGGCACTGACTCTCCAAGTGGGGAGAGTGTTAGTAAAGCGTCTGGAATGTTGCACCCAAGTACCAGGGGACGAAAACTGAGGTACCTTTGAACACGTTTCCTAATCACATGGTGGATCATACTCTGGGTTCCACATGCATGTTTTAGCTGAAGGAAGAATCCCTTAAACCTGGAGAGTTGAGACCCATGGAATGGGTACCATGCAATATGATTTCAAAGGGTCTGCATTTGCTCACCGATCCTCACCAATCCTATTACTGCTGCGTTTATGCCACTGTACACACGCTTGATTCTCTTTCGGAGACATATAAATCCATAGGTTTTAAGATTCTTACAAGTCAGGTATATTCTTAGGCGTTTAATATGGGGTGTTGAGTCCACTTCGTTGAGCAAGGAGTAGCTCTTGTCTATTACATATTTGGCTTATGGAACGGTATCTGTGCTAATTTCAATCTCTGGTTTTATGAAGAACCCCAACTCACCTTTCCCCTTAAGCAAGCATAAGTTGGTTTTCTACATTTGAGATCCTGTTCTGTTTTGTAATTCAGTTCCTGTGTAGCCAAGTTTACATTCCGTGTAGTAGTGATATCTTATGATATTTCTTTTTCTGTGTGACTTATTTCACTTAGAATCATCGTACCTGAATCCACTCATTATGCTGCTACGGGCCTGATCTCATAGATTTCATTGCTGAGTGATATTGCATTGTACGTAAGTACCACAACTTCTTTATCCATTTTTCGCTTTCTGTGATATTGAACTTGTACCGTAAACGAGGTTCTTGTAAACAGAGCCGTCCCAAACTTTGGCGTGGCTGTGTCTTTTTGATTTTAATTTCCCTAAGCTATAGGACCGTAAGTGGAAGTGCCCTAGGCTCTGTTGCTTTGTTTTGTAGATGTTTCAGGAAACACCATACACTTCTCCAGAGTGGCTGTTGGCAATTTACATCCCGCCCATCAGCATAACAAGGCTCCCAGTTCTCCATGGCCTGTCCTGCCTTTCTGGATTTTACACTTTTTTCAGATGGCCCTTTTGACCGGGGGGCAGTGAGACTTCATTGTAGTGCAGATTTCCTTTGCAAGATTGCTTGGTTGGCCAAAAAGGGCGTATGCGTTTTTTCCTGAATATATTCAGGAAAAAACGCATACGCCCATTATGGCCAAGTGCATCATTGTGGACGTTCTGCCTCTTTTCCTATGCTTTACATGCAATTCCAGTCTACCTCCTGAAATCGGTTTCCTGCAATTCTGCCCCGCTTTCAAGTCCTCTTGGCAGCCTTACTTCAATATATTTTTGGACGATAGCTGTCATTTATAACTCTGCAGGTTTGTGAATGACAGTGCCCCTGAGCTCCTTTCTTCAACTCGCTTTGTTGTGAGCTGGCCGCAACACCGCAGGATTGCTTCAGGCCCTAGTGTGGTTCCGGCATGGCACGCTGAGCCTTTGGTTAATTCCTCTTCCTGGTGGGAAATGAGTGTTAAATATGCCTGTCCAGACACCTACCTCACTCTCAACCCCCTGGTGATGTGGGTCCTCTGGTTTGTGGCCACCTTTGCTGGGTTCCTCACCTTTCGATGATGTGGCCCCACTAGTGTGAGGACACTCCTGCCTGCTTCTCATCCACGTGGTTATGCGGACCCCCTGGTGAGAGTCTGTTCCTGGCTGTGTTCCTCAGCCTTTTGTGAGGGAGACCCTCTGCTGATAGGTCACTCCTGCATGGCTGGCACACAATGCCTTGGTGAAGTCAGCTGTGTGGTGGCAGTTGGAGCGTGCTGGGAATCTCCGCCCCCCAGTGATGAGGGCCCTCTGACGTCAGGCCCTAACTGCTGGGCTCCCCAACTTTTCTTAGTGAGCCCAGTGATGCTCGGGCACTCCTCTTAGGTTCCCATCTCCATGGGGATGTGGGCCTTCTGCTCTGACGTTCCAACGGCTGGGTTGATCACAGTTTCATGATGTGGGCTCTCTGGTGTTAGTTCACTGTGGCCTGGATCCCATAGCCTCTGTGTTCTTGGCCGCCTGCTGGGAGGTTCCAACTGCTGGATTCCTCACTTTTTTAATTTTTTGGGCCCTCTGTTGTGAGGATCCTCCTGCCTGCCTCACTCCCAGCCCCTTCGTGATGTGTGTCCTCTGGTTTGAGGCCACATGTGCTGGGTTCCTCACCTTTCAATGATGTGGGACCAATGGTCTTAGGAGACTCCTGCCTGGTTCACATCCCCTTGGTGATGTGGGCCCTCTGTTGAGAGTCTGATCCTGGCTGGGTTCTTCACCCATCTGTGAGGTGGGCCGTCTGCTGTGAGGTCACTCCTCCCTGGCTTGCTCACCTCGCCTTGTGGACATGAGCCCTCTGGTGGCACTTGGACCCTGCTGGGAGCCTCCTCCCCTCGGTGATGAGGGCCCTCTGGCGTCAGGCCCTAAGAGCTGTGCTCCCCACATTTCGTGATGTGCGACCCAGTGGTGCGAGGACACTCCATCCAGGTTCACATCCCCATTGGGATGTGGGCCTTCTGCTCTGAGGTCCCAACGCCTGGGTTGCTCACAGTCTCATGATGTGGGCTCTCTGCTGTTAGTTCACTCCTGCCTGCATCCCATAGCTTCTGTGCTCTCGGCTGCCTGCTGGGAGGTTCCAACTGCTGGATTCCTCACCTTTCTTATTCTTTGGGCCCTCTGTTTTTAGGCTACTCCTGCCTGCCTCACTCCCATTCCCTTTGTGATATGTGTCCTCTGATTTGAGGCCACATGTGCTGGGTTCCGCACCTTTCAATGATGTGGCCCCACTGGAGGGAAGACAGTCCTGACTGGTTCCCATCCCCTTGCTGATGTGGGCCCTCAGGTGAGAATCTGATCCTGGCTGGGTTCCTCACCCTTCTGTGAGGTGGGCCCTCTGCTGTGAGGTCAATCATGCCTGTCTGGCACAAGTCACCTTGGCGATGTGGGCCCTCTGGTGGCAGTTGGAGTGTGCTGGGATCCTCCTCCCCTCGGTGATGAGGGCCCTCTTGCCTTAGGCCATAACTGCTGGGCTCCCCACATTTTCTGATGTGCGCCAAGTGAGTGAGGACACTCTTGCCAGGTTCGCATCCCCATGGGGATATGGGCCTTCTGCTCTGAGGTCAAAACGGCTGGCTTGCTCACAGTACCATGATGTGGGCCCTCTGCTGTGAGTTCACTCCGGCAAGGATCCCTTATCATCGGTGCTCTGAGCCGCCTGCTGGGAGGTTCCAACTGCTGGATTCCTCAACTTTTTTATTCTATGTGCCCTCTGTTGTGAGGCTCCTCCTGCCTGCCTCGCTGCCAGCCCCTTGATGATGACTGTCCTATAGCTTGAGGCCACATGTGCTGCGTTCCTCACCTTTCGATGATGTGGCCCCACTCGTGTGAGGACACTCCTGCCTGGTTACCATCCCCTTGGTGAGGTGGGCCCTCTGGCCAGAGTCTAATCCTGGCTGGGTTCCTCAACGTTCTGTGAGGTAGGCCCTCTGCTGTGAGGTCACTCCTGACTGGCTGGCACACGTCACCTTGGAGACGTGAGCCCTCTGGTGGCAGTTGGAGCGTGCAGGGTGCCTCCTCCTCTCGGTGATGACGGCCCTCTGGCGTCAGGCCCTAAATGGTGGGCTCCCCACATTTTCTGATGTGCGCCCAGTGGTGCGAGGACACTCCAGCCAGGTTCCCATTCCCATGGGGATGTGGGCCTTCTGCTCTGTGGTCCCAACGCCTGGGTTGCTCACAGTTTTATGATGTTGGCCCTCTGCTGTGAGTTCACTGTGGCCTGGATCCCATAGCCTCGGTGTTCTGAGCTGCCTGCTGGAAGGTCTAAATGCTGGAATCCTCACGTATTTTATATTATGTGCCCTGTGTTGTGAGGCTACTCCTGCCTGCCTCACTCCAAGGTCCTTTATGATGTGGGTCCTCTGGTTTGAGGACACATGTGCTGGGTTCCTCACGTTAAGATGATGAGGCCCCACTGGTGTGAGGATAATCCTGACTGGTTCCCATCCCCTTTGTGATGTGGGCCCTCTGGTGAGAGTCTGATCCTGGCTGGGTTCCTCAACCATCTGTGAGGTGGGCCCTCTACTATCAGGTAACTCTTGCCTGGCTTGCTCACCTCGCCTTGTTGACATGAGCCCTCTGGTGGCACTTGGACCCTGCTGGGAGCCTCCTCACCTCTGTGATGAGGGCTCTCTGATGTCAAGCCCTAACTGCTGGGCTCCCCAACTTTTCTTAGTGAGCCCAGTGATGCTCGGGCACTCCTCTTAGGTTCCCATCTCCATGGGGATGTGGGCCTTCTGCTCTGACGTTCCAACGGCTGGGTTGATCACAGTTTCATGATGTGGGCTCTCTGGTGTTAGTTCACTGTGGCCTGGATCCCATAGCCTCTGTGTTCTTGGCCGCCTGCTGGAAGGTTCCAACTGCTGGATTCCTCACTTTTTTAATTTTTTAGGCCCTCTGTTGTGAGGATCCTCCTGCCTGCCTCACTCCCAGTCCCTTCGTGATGTGTGTCCTCTGGTTTGAGGCCACATGTGCTGGGTTCCTCACCTTTCGATGATGTGGGACCAATGGTCTTAGGAGACTCCTGCCTGGTTCACATCCCCTTGGTGATGTGGGCTCTCTGTTGAGAGTCTGATCCTGGCTGGGTTCCTCACCCATCTGTGAGGTGGGCCGTCTGCTGTGAGGTCACTCCTGCCTGGCTTGCTCACCTCGCCTTGTGGACATGAGCCCTCTGGTGGCACTTGGAGCCTGCTGGGAGCCTCCTCCCCTCGGTGATGAGGGCCCTCTGGCGTCAGGCCCTAACGGCTGGGCTCCCCACATTTTGTGATGTGCGCCCAGTGGTTCGAAGACACTCCATCCAGGTTCACATACCCATTGGGATGTGGGCCTTCTGTTCTGAGGTCCCAACGGCTGGGTTGTTCACAGTTTCATGATGTGGGCTCTCTGCTGTTAGTTCACTCTGGCCTGGATGCCATAGCCTCTGTGCTCTGGGCCGCCTGCTGGAAGGTTCCAACTGCTCGATTCCTCAACTTTTGTATTCTATGGGGCCTGTGTTGCGATGCTCCTCCTGCCTGCCTCACTCGCATCCCCTTTGTGATGTGGGTCCTCTGGTTTGAGGCCACATATGCTGGGTTCCGCAACTTTCAATGATGTGGCCCCACTGGTGTGAGGACACTCCTGCCTGGTTCCCATCCCCTTGGTGATGTGGGCCTTCTGGTGACAGTCTTATCCTGGTTGGGTTCCTCACTCTTCTGTGAGGTAGGCCCTCTGCTGTGAGGTCAATCCTACCTGACTTGCACAAATCACCTTGGCAACGTGGGCCCTCTGTTGGCACATGGAACCTGCTGGGAGCCTCCTGCCCTCGGTGATGACAGCCCTCTAGCATCAGGCCCTAACTGCTGGGCTCCCCACGTTTTCTGATGTGAGCCCAGTGATGCCAGGACACTCCTGTCAGGTTCCCATCCCCATGGGGATGTGGGCTTTCTGCTCTGAGGTCCCAACGCCTGGGTTGCTCACAGTTTCATGATGTGGGCTCTCTGCTGTTAGTTCACTCCTGCCTGCATCCCATAGCTTCTGTGCTCTCGGCCGCCTGCTGGGAGGTTCCAAATGCTGGATTCCTCACCTTTTTTATTCTTTGGGCCCTCTGTTTTTAGGCTACTCCTACCTGCCTCACTCCCATCCCCTTTGTGATGTATGTCCTCTGATATGAGGCCGCATGTGCTGGGTTCCTCACCTTTCGATGATGTGGCCCCACTGGTGAGAGGACAGTCCTGACTGGTTCCCATCCCCTTGGTTTTGTGGACCCTCTGGCAAGAGTCTCATCCTACCTCGGTTCCTCACCCTTCTGTGAGATAGGCCCTCTGTTGTGAGGTCACTACTGCCTGGCTGGCGCATGCCACCTTGTAGACGTGGGCCCTCTGTTGGCAGTTGGAACCTGCTGGGAGTCTCCTCCCCTCAGTTATGAGGGCCCCCTGGCGTCAGGCCCTAACTGCTGGGCTCCTAACATTTTCTGATATGTGCTAAGTGGTGCGAAGCCACTCCTGCCAGGTTCCCATCCCAATAGGGATGTGGGCCTTCTGTTCTGAGGTCCCAACGGCTGGGCTGCTCACAGGTTCATGATGTGGGCCCTCTGCTGTGAGTTCACTGTGGCCTGGATCCCATAGCCTCGGTGCTCTGGGCCGCTTGCTGGGAGGTTCCAACTGCTGGATTCCTCAACTTTTATATTCTATGGACCCTGTGTTGTGAGGCCGGTCCTGCCAGCCTCATTCCGAACCCCTTGGTGATGTGGTTCCTCTGGTTTGAGGCTACATGTGCTGGGATCCTCACCTTTCGATGATGTTGTCCCACTGATGTGGGGACACTCCTTCCTGGTTCCCTTCCCCTTGGTGATGTGGGCCCTCTGGTGAGAGTCTGATCCTGGCTGTGTTCCTCACCCTTCTGTGAGGTGGGGCCTCTGCTGTGAGGTCACTCCTGCCGGGCTGGCACACATCGCCTTGGTGACGTTGGCCCTCTGGTGGCAGCTGGAGCCTGCTGGGAGCCTCCTCCCCTCGGTGATGAGTGCCCTCTAGCGTCAGGCCCTAACTTCTGAGCACCCCACGTTTTCTGATGTGAGCCCAGTGATGCCAGGACACTCCTGTCATGTTCCCATCACCATGGGGATGTGGGCCTTCTGCTCTGAGGTCCCAATGTCTGGGTTGCTCACAGTTTCATGATGTGGGCTGTCTGGTGTTAGTTCACTCTGGCTTGGATCCCCTAGCCTCTGTGCTCTGGGCCGCCTGCTGGGAGGTTGCAACTGCTGGATTCCTCACCTTCCTTATTTTTGGGCCCTCTGTTGTGAGGCTCCTCCTGCCTGCCTCACCCCCAGCCTCTTGGTGATGTGTGTCCTATGGTTTGAAGCCACGTGTTCTGGGTTCCTCACCTTTAGATGATGTGGCCCTACTCATGTGAGGACACTCCTGCCTGGTTCCAATCCATTTGGTGATGTGGGCCCTCTGGTGCGAGTCTGATCCTGACTGGGTTCGTCACACTTCTCTGAGGTGGGCCCTCTGCTGTGAGGTCATTCGTGCCTGGTTGGCACACATCGCCTTGGCGACGTCAGCCCTCTGGTGGCCGTTGGAGCCTGCTGGGAGCCTCCTTCCCTTGGTGATGAGGGTCCTCTGGCGTCAGGCTCTAACTGCTGGTCTCCCAAAATTTTCTGATACGTTTTCAGTGGTGCGAGGACACTCCTACCAGATTTATATCCCCATGGGGATGTGGACCTACTGCTCTGAGGTCCCAATGGCTGGGTTGCTCAGTTTCATGACATGGGCCCTCTTCTGTGAGTTCACTGTGGCTTGGATCCCATAGCCTCGGTGCTCTGGGCCCCCTGCTGGGAGGTTCCAACTGCTGGATTCCTCACTTTTTTATTCTATGGGCCCAGTGTTGTGAGGCTACTCCTGCCTGCCTCACTCCGAGGCCCTTAGTGATGTGGGTCCTCTGGTTTGAGGACACATGTGCTGAGTACCTCACCTTTCGATGATGTGGCCCCACTGGTGTGAAGACACTCCTGCCTGGTTCCCATCCCCTTAGTGATGTGGGCCCTCTGGTGAGAGTCTGATGTTGGCTGGGTTTCTCACCCTTCTGTGAGGTGGGATCTCTGCTGTGAGGTAACTCCTGCCTGGCTTGCTCACGTTGCCTTGACAACATGAGCCCTCAGGTGGAAGTTGGAGCCTGCTGGGAATCTCCTCCCCTCGGTTATGAGAGCTCTGGATAAAACACATATGCCCTTTTTTGCCAAGTGCATTATTTTCCAAGTTCTGTCTCTTTTCCTATGCTTTAAATGCAATTCCTATCTACCTCCTGAAATCGGTTTCCTGCAATTCTGCCCCGCTTTCGAGTCCTCTTGGTGGACTTACTTCAATATATTTTTGGACGATAGCTGTCATTTATAACTCTGCAGGTTTGTGAATGACAGTGCCCCTGAGCTTCTTTCTTCAACTCGCTTTCTTGTGAGCTGGCCGCAACACCGCACGATTGCTTCAGGCCATAGTGTGGTTCCGGCACTGCACTCTGAGCCTTTGGTTAATTCCACTTCCTGGTGGGAATTGAGAGTTAAATTTGCCCGTCCAGACACCTCCAGCTAGTCTCTCATTGGTTCTCCCTATTCCTGTTCATTTTCCGCAGAAATTGCAAACTGGGACAAACAGGAGGTTAAAGGCACTGACTCTCCAAGTGGGGAGAGTGTTAGTAAAGCGTCTGGAATGTTGCACCCGAGTACCGGGGGACGAAAACTGAGTCACATTTGAACACGTTTCCCAATCACACGGTGGATCATAGTCTGGGTTCCACATGCATGTTTTAGCTGAAGGAAGAATCCCTTAAACCTGGAGAGTTGAGACCCATGGTATGGGTACCATGCAATATGACTTCAAAGGGTCTGCATTTGCTCACCGATCCTCACCAATCCTATCACTGCTGCGTTTATGCCCCTGTACACATGCTTGATTCTCTTTCGGAGACATATAAATCCATAGGTTTAAAGATTCTTACTAGTCAGGTATATTCTTAGACGTTTAATATGGGGTGTTGTGTCCACTTCGTTGAGCAAGGAGTAGCTCTTGTCTATTACATATTTGGCTTATGGAACGGTATCTGTGCTAATTTCAATCTCTGGTTTTATGCAGCACCCCAACTCACCTTTCCCCTTAAGCAAGCATAAGTTGGTTTTCTACATTTGAGACCCCGTTCTGTTTTGTAATTCAGTTCCTGTGTAGCCAAGTTTACATTCCGTGTAGTAGTGATATCTTATGATGTTTCTTTTTCTGTGTGACTTATTTCACTTAGAATCATCGTACCTGAATCCACTCATTATGCTGCTATGGCCCTGATGACATAGATTTCTTTGCTGAGTGATATTGCATTGTACGTAGGTACCACAACTTCTTTATCCATTTTTCGCTTTCTGCGATATTGAACTTGTACCGTAAACGAGGTTCTTGTAAACAGAGCCGTCCCAAACTTTGGGGTGGCTGTGTCTTTTTGATTTTAATTTCTCTAAGCTATAGGACCGTAAGTGGAAGTGCCCTAGGCTCTGTTGCTTTGTTTTGTAGATGTTTCAGGAAACACCATACACTTCTCCAGAGTGGCTGTTGGCAATTTACATCCTGCCCATCAGCATAACAAGGCTCCCAGTTCTCCATGGCCTGTCCTGCCTTTCTGGATTTTACACTTTTTTCAGATGGCCCTTTTGACTGTGGGGCAGTGAGACTTCATTGTAGTGCAGATTTCCTTTGCAAGCTTGCTTGGTTGGCCAAAAAGTGCGTATGCGTTTTTTCCTGAATATATTCAGGAAAAAACGCATACGCCCATTATGGCCAAGTGCATCATTGTGGACGTTCTGCCTCTTTTCCTATGCTTTACATGCAATTCCAGTCTACCTCCTGAAATCGGTTTCCTGCAATTCTGCCCCGCTTTCAAGTCCTCTTGGCAGCCTTACTTCAATATATTTTTGGACGATAGCTGTCATTTATAACTCTGCAGGTTTGTGAATGACAGTGCCCCTGAGCTCCTTTCTTCAACTCGCTTTCTTGTGAGCTGGCCGCAACACCGCAGGATTGCTTCAGGCCCTAGTGTGGTTCCGGCATGGCACGCTGAGCCTTTGGTTCATTCCTCTTCCTGGTGGGAAATGAGTGTTAAATATGCCTGTCCAGGCACCTACCTCACTCTCAACCCCCTGGTGATGTGGGTCCTCTGGTTTGTGGCCACCTTTGCTGGGTTCCTCACCTTTCGATGATGTGGCCCCACTAGTGTGAGGACACTCCTGCCTGCTTCTCATCCACGTGGTTATGCGGACCCCCTGGTGAGAGTCTGTTCCTGGCTGTGTTCCTCAGCCTTCTGTGAGGGAGACCCTCTGCTGATAGGTCACTCCTGCATGGCTGGCACACAATGCCTTGGTGAAGTCAGCTGTGTGGTGGCAGTTGGAGCGTGCTGGGAATCTCCGCCCCCCAGTGATGAGGGCCCTCTGACGTCAGGCCCTAACTGCTGGGCTCCCCAACTTTTCTTAGTGAGCCCAGTGATGCTCGGGCACTCCTCTTAGGTTCCCATCTCCATGGGGATGTGGGCCTTCTGCTCTGACGTTCCAACGGCTGGGTTGATCACAGTTTCATGATGTGGGCTCTCTGGTGTTAGTTCACTGTGGCCTGGATCCCATAGCCTCTGTGTTCTTGGCCGCCTGCTGGGAGGTTCCAACTGCTGGATTCCTCACTTTTTTAATTTTTTGGGCCCTCTGTTGTGAGGATCCTCCTGCCTGCCTCACTCCCAGCCCCTTCGTGATGTGTGTCTTCTGGTTTGAGGCCACATGTGCTGGGTTCCGCACCTTTCAATGATGTGGCCCCACTGGAGGGAAGACAGTCCTGACTGGTTCCCATCCCCTTGCTGATGTGGGCCCTCAGGTGAGAGTCTGATCCTGGCTGGGTTCCTCACCCTTCTGTGAGGTGGGCCCTCTGCTGTGAGGTCAATCATGCCTGTCTGGCACAAGTCACCTTGGCGACGTGGGCCCTCTGGTGGCAGTTGGAGTGTGCTGGGATCCTCCTCCCCTCGGTGATGAGGGCCCTCTTGCCTTAGGCCATAACTGCTGGGCTCCCCACATTTTCTGATGTGCGCCAAGTGAGTGAGGACACTCTTGCCAGGTTCGCATCCCCATGGGGATATGGGCCTTCTGCTCTGAGGTCAAAACGGCTGGCTTGCTCACAGTACCATGATGTGGGCCCTCTGCTGTGAGTTCACTCCGGCAAGGATCCCTTATCATCGGTGCTCTGAGCCGCCTGCTGGGAGGTTCCAACTGCTGGATTCCTCAACTTTTTTATTCTATGTGCCCTCTGTTGTGAGGCTCCTCCTGCCTGCCTCGCTGCCAGCCCCTTGGTGATGACTGTCTTATAGCTTGAGGCCACATGTGCTGCGTTCCTCACCTTTCGATGATGTGGCCCCACTCGTGTGAGGACACTCCTGCCTGGTTACCATCCCCTTGGTGAGGTGGGCCCTCTGGCCAGAGTCTAATCCTGGCTGGGTTCCTCAACGTTCTGTGAGGTAGGCCCTCTGCTGTGAGGTCACTCCTGACTGGCTGGCACACGTCACCTTGGAGACGTGAGCCCTCTGGTGGCAGTTGGAGCGTGCAGGGTGCCTCCTCCTCTCGGTGATGACGGCCCTCTGGCGTCAGGCCCTAAATGGTGGGCTCCCCACATTTTCTGATGTGCGCCCAGTGGTGCGAGGACACTCCAGCCAGGTTCCCATTCCCATGGGGATGTGGGCCTTCTGCTCTGTGGTCCCAACGCCTGGGTTGCTCACAGTTTTATGATGTTGGCCCTCTGCTGTGAGTTCACTGTGGCTTGGATCCCATAGCCTCGGTGTTCTGAGCTGCCTGCTGGAAGGTCTAAATGCTGGAATCCTCACGTATTTTATATTATGTGCCCTGTGTTGTGAGGCTACTCCTGCCTGCCTCACTCCAAGGCCCTTTATGATGTGGGTCCTCTGGTTTGAGGACACATGTGCTGGGTTCCTCACGTTAAGATGATGAGGCCCCACTGGTGTGAGGATAATCCTGACTGGTTCCCATCCCCTTTGTGATGTGGGCCCTCTGGTGAGAGTCTGATCCTGGCTGGGTTCCTCAACCATCTGTGAGGTGGGCCCTCTACTATCAGGTAACTCTTGCCTGGCTTGCTCACCTCGCCTTGTTGACATGAGCCCTCTGGTGACACTTGGACCCTGCTGGGAGCCTCCTCACCTCTGTGATGAGGGCTCTCTGATGTCAAGCCCTAACTGCTGGGCTCCCCAACTTTTCTTAGTGAGCCCAGTGATGCTCGGGCACTCCTCTTAGGTTCCCATCTCCATGGGGATGTGGGCCTTCTGCTCTGACGTTCCAACGGCTGGGTTGATCACAGTTTCATGATGTGGGCTCTCTGGTGTTAGTTCACTGTGGCCTGGATCCCATAGCCTCTGTGTTCTTGGCCGCCTGCTGGAAGGTTCCAACTGCTGGATTCCTCACTTTTTTAATTTTTTAGGCCCTCTGTTGTGAGGATCCTCCTGCCTGCCTCACTGCCAGTCCCTTCGTGATGTGTGTCCTCTGGTTTGAGGCCACATGTGCTGGGTTCCTCACCTTTCGATGATGTGGGACCAATGGTCTTAGGAGACTCCTGCCTGGTTCACATCCCCTTGCTGATGTGGGCTCTCTGTTGAGAGTCTGATCCTGGCTGGGTTCCTCATCCATCTGTGAGGTGGGCCGTCTGCTGTGAGGTCACTCCTGCCTGGCTTGCTCACCTCGCCTTGTGGACATGAGCCCTCTGGTGGCACTTGGAGCCTGCTGGGAGCCTCCTCCCCTCGGTGATGAGGGCCCTCTGGTGTCAGGCCCTAACGGCTGGGCTCCCCACATTTTGTGATGTGCGCCCAGTGGTTCGAAGACACTCCATCCAGGTTCACATACCCATTGGGATGTGGGCCTTCTGTTCTGAGGTCCCAACGGCTGGGTTGTTCACAGTTTCATGATGTGGGCTCTCTGCTGTTAGTTCACTCTGGCCTGGATGCCATAGCCTCTGTGCTCTGGGCCGCCTGCTGGAAGGTTCCAACTGCTCGATTCCTCAACTTTTGTATTCTATGGGGCCTGTGTTGCGATGCTCCTCCTGCCTGCCTCACTCGCATCCCCTTTGTGATGTGGGTCCTCTGGTTTGAGGCCACATATGCTGGGTTCCGCAACTTTCAATGATGTGGCCCCACTGGTGTGAGGACACTCCTGCCTGGTTCCCATCCCCTTGGTGATGTGGGCCTTCTGGTGACAGTCTTATCCTGGCTGGGTTCCTCACTCTTCTGTGAGGTAGGCCCTCTGCTGTGAGGTCAATCCTACCTGACTTGCACACATCACCTTGGCAACATGGGCCCTCTGTTGGCACATGGAACCTGCTGGGAGCCTCCTGCCCTCGGTGATGACATCCCTCTAGCATCAGGCCCTAACTGCTGGGCTCCCCACGTTTTCTGATGTGAGCCCAGTGATGCCAGGACACTCCTGTCAGGTTCCCATCCCCATGGGGATGTGGGCTTTCTGCTCTGAGGTCCCAACGCCTGGGTTGCTCACAGTTTCATGATGTGGGCTCTCTGCTGTTAGTTCACTCCTGCCTGCATCCCATAGCTTCTGTGCTCTCGGCCGCCTGCTGGGAGGTTCCAAATGCTGGATTCCTCACCTTTTTTATTCTTTGGGCCCTCTGTTTTTAGGCTACTCCTACCTGCCTCACTCCCATCCCCTTTGTGATGTATGTCCTCTGATATGAGGCCGCATGTGCTGGGTTCCTCACCTTTCGATGATGTGGCCCCACTGGTGAGAGGACAGTCCTGACTGGTTCCCATCCCCTTGGTGTTGTGGGCCCTCTGGCAAGAGTCTCATCCTACCTCGGTTCCTCACCCTTCTGTGAGATAGGCCCTCTGTTGTGAGGTCACTACTGCCTGGCTGGCGCATGCCACCTTGTAGACGTGGGCCCTCTGTTGGCAGTTGGAACCTGCTGGGAGTCTCCTCCCCTCAGTTATGAGGGCCCCCTGGCGTCAGGCCCTAACTGCTGGGCTCCTAACATTTTCTGATATGTGCTAAGTGGTGCAAAGCCACTCCTGCCAGGTTCCCATCCCAATGGGGATGTGGGCCTTCTGTTCTGAGGTCCCAACGGCTGGGCTGCTCACAGGTTCATGATGTGGGCCCTCTGCTGTGAGTTCACTGTGGCCTGGATCCCATAGCCTCGGTGCTCTGGGCCGCTTGCTGGGAGGTTCCAACTGCTGGATTCCTCAACTTTTATATTCTATGGACCCTGTGTTGTGAGGCCGGTCCTGCCAGCCTCATTCCGAACCCCTTGGTGATGTGGTTCCTCTGGTTTGAGGCTACATGTGCTGGGATCCTCACCTTTCGATGATGTTGTCCCACTGATGTGGGGACACTCCTGCCTGGTTCCCTTCCCCTTGGTGATGTGGGCCCTCTGGTGAGAGTCTGATCCTGGCTGTGTTCCTCACCCTTCTGTGAGGTGGGGCCTCTGCTGTGAGGTCACTCCTGCCGGGCTGGCACACATCGCCTTGGTGACGTTGGCCCTCTGGTGGCAGCTGGAGCCTGCTGGGAGCCTCCTCCCCTCGGTGATGAGTGCCCTCTAGCGTCAGGCCCTAACTTCTGAGCACCCCACGTTTTCTGATGTGAGCCCAGTGATGCCAGGACACTCCTGTCATGTTCCCATCACCATGGGGATGTGGGCCTTCTGCTCTGAGGTCCCAATGTCTGGGTTGCTCACAGTTTCATGATGTGGGCTGTCTGGTGTTAGTTCACTCTGGCTTGGATCCCCTAGCCTCTGTGCTCTGGGCCGCCTGCTGGGAGGTTGCAACTGCTGGATTCCTCACCTTCCTTATTTTTGGGCCCTCTGTTGTGAGGCTCCTCCTGCCTGCCTCACCCCCAGCCTCTTGGTGATGTGTGTCCTATGGTTTGAAGCCACGTGTTCTGGGTTCCTCACCTTTAGATGATGTGGCCCTACTCATGTGAGGACACTCCTGCCTGGTTCCAATCCATTTGGTGATGTGGGCCCTCTGGTGCGAGTCTGATCCTGACTGGGTTCGTCACACTTCTCTGAGGTGGGCCCTCTGCTGTGAGGTCATTCGTGCCTGGTTGGCACACATCGCCTTGGCGACGTCAGCCCTCTGGTGGCCGTTGGAGCCTGCTGGGAGCCTCCTTCCCTTGGTGATGAGGGTCCTCTGGCGTCAGGCTCTAACTGCTGGTCTCCCAAAATTTTCTGATACGTTTTCAGTGGTGCGAGGACACTCCTACCAGATTTATATCCCCATGGGGATGTGGACCTACTGCTCTGAGGTCCCAATGGCTGGGTTGCTCAGTTTCATGACATGGGCCCTCTTCTGTGAGTTCACTGTGGCCTGGATCCCATAGCCTCGGTGCTCTGGGCCCCCTGCTGGGAGGTTCCAACTGCTGGATTCCTCACTTTTTTATTCTATGGGCCCAGTGTTGTGAGGCTACTCCTGCCTGCCTCACTCCGAGGCCCTTAGTGATGTGGGTCCTCTGGTTTGAGGACACATGTGCTGAGTACCTCACCTTTCGATGATGTGGCCCCACTGGTGTGAAGACACTCCTGCCTGGTTCCCATCCCCTTAGTGATGTGGGCCCTCTGGTGAGACTCTGATGTTGGCTGGGTTTCTCACCCTTCTGTGAGGTGGGATCTCTGCTGTGAGGTAACTCCTGCCTGGCTTGCTCACGTTGCCTTGACAACATGAGCCCTCAGGTGGCAGTTGGAGCCTGCCGGGAATCTCCTCCCCTCGGTTATGAGAGCTCTGGATAAAACACATATGCCCTTTTTTGCCAAGTGCATTATTTTCCAAGTTCTGTCTCTTTTCCTATGCTTTAAATGCAATTCCTTTCTACCTCCTGAAATCGGTTTCCTGCAATTCTGCCCCGCTTTCGAGTCCTCTTGGCGGACTTACTTCAATATATTTTTGGACGATAGCTGTCATTTATAACTCTGCAGGTTTGTGAATGACAGTGCCCCTGAGCTTCTTTCTTCAACTCGCTTTCTTGTGAGCTGGCCGCAACACCGCACGATTGCTTCAGGCCCTAGTGTGGTTCCGGCACTGCACTCTGAGCCTTTGGTTAATTCCACTTCCTGGTGGGAAATGAGAGTTAAATTTGCCCGTCCAGACACCTCCACCTAGTCTCTCATTGGTTCTCCCTTTTCCTGTTCATTTTCCGCAGAAATTGCAAACTGGGCCAAACAGGAGGTTAAAGGCACTGACTCTCCAAGTGGGGAGAGTGTTAGTAAAGCGTCTGGAATGTTGCACCCAAGTACCGGGGGACGAAAACTGAGACACATTGGAACACGTTTCCTGATCACACGGTGGATCATACTCTGGGTTCCACATGCATGTTTTAGCTGAAGGAAGAATCCCTTAAACCTGGAGAGTTGAGACCCATGGAATGGGTACCATGCAATATGACTTCAAAGGGTCTGCATTTGCTCACCGAACCTCACCAATCCTATCACTGCTGCGTTTATTCCGCTGTACACACGCTTAATTCTCTTTCGGAGACATATAAATCCATAGGTTTTAAGATTCTTACTAGTCAGGTATATTCTTAGGCGTTTAATATGGGGTGTTGAGTCCACTTCGTTGAGCAAGGAGTAGCTCTTGTCTATTACATATTTGGCTTATGGAACGGTATCTGTGCTAATTTCAATCTCTGGTTTTATGCAGCACCCCAACTCACCTTTCCCCTTAAGCAAGCATAAGTTGGTTTTCTACATTTGAGACCCTGTTCTGTTTTGTAATTCAGTTCCTGTGTAGCCAAGTTTACATTCCGTGTAGTAGTGATATCTTATGATGTTTCTTTTTCTGTGTGACTTATTTCACTTAGAATCATCGTACCTGAATCCACTCATTATGCTGCTACGGGCCTGATGACATAGATTTCATTGCTGAGTGATATTGCATTGTACGTAAGTACCACAACTTCTTTATCCATTTTTCGCTTTCTGTGATATTGAACTTGTACCGTAAACGAGGTTCTTGTAAACAGAGCCGTCCCAAACTTTGGGGTGGCTGTGTCTTTTTGATTTTAATTTCCCTAAGCTATAGGACCATAAGTGGAAGTGCCCTAGGCTCTGTTGCTTTGTTTTGTAGATGTTTCAGGAAACACCATACACTTCTCCAGAGTGGCTGTTGGCAATTTACATCCCGCCCATCAGCATAATAAGGCTCCCAGTTCTCCATGGCCTGTCCTGTCTTTCTGGATTTTACACTTTTTTCAGATGGCCCTTTTGACCAGGGGGCAGTGAGACTGCATTGTAGTGCAGATTTCCTTTGCAAGCTTGCTTGGTTGGCCAAAAAGGGCGTATGCGTTTTTTCGTGAATATATTCAGGAAAAAACGCATACGCCCTTTTTGGCCAAGTGCATCATTGTGGACGTTCTGCCTCTTTTCCTATGCTTTACATGCAATTCCAGTCTACCTCCTGAAATCGGTTTCCTGCAATTCTGCCCCGCTTTCAAGTCCTCTTGGCAGCCTTACTTCAATATATTTTTGGACGATAGCTGTCATTTATAACTCTGCAGGTTTGTGAGTGACAGTGCCCCTGAGCTCCTTTCTTCAACTCGCTTTCTTGTGAGCTGGCCGCAACACCGCAGGATTGCTTCAGGCCCTAGTGTGGTTCCGGCATGGCACGCTGAGCCTTTGGTTAATTCCTCTTCCTGGTGGGAAATGAGAGTTAAATTTGCCCGTCCAGACACCTCCAGCTATTCTCTCATTGGTTCTCCCTATTCCTGTTCATTTTCCGCAGAAATTGCAAACTGGACCAAACAGGAGTTTAAAGGCACTGACTCTCCAAGTGGGGAGAGTGTTAGTAAAGCGTCTGGAATGTTGCACCCGAGTACCAGGGGACGAAAACTGAGACACCTTTGAACACGTTTCCCAATCACACGGTGGATCATAGTCTGGGTTCCACATGCATGTCTTAGCTGAAGGAAGAATCCCTTAAACCTGGAGAGTTGAGACCCATGGAATGGGTACCATGCAATATGACTTCAAAGGGTCTGCATTTGCTCACCGATCCTCACCAATCCTATCACTGCTGCGTTTATGCCGCTGTACACATGCTTGATTCTCTTTCGGAGACATATAAATCCATAGGTTTTAAGATTCTTACTAGTCAGGTATATTCTTAGGCGTTTAATATGGGGTGTTGAGTCCACTTCGTTGAGCAAGGAGTAGCTCTTGTCTATTACATATTTGGCTTATGGAACGGTATCTGTGCTAATTTCAATCTCTTGTTTTATGCAGCACCCCAACTCACCTTTCCCCTTAAGCAAGCATAAGTTGGTTTTCTACATTTGAGACCCTGTTCTGTTTTGTAATTCAGTTCCTGTGTAGCCAACTTTACATTCCGTGTAGTAGTGATATCTTATGATGTTTCTTTTTCTGTGTGACTTATTTCACTTAGAATCATCGTACCTGAATCCATTCATTTTGCTGCTACGGGCCTGATGACATAGATTTCATTGCTGAGTGATATTGCATTGTACGTAAGTACTACAACTTCTTTATCCATTTTTCGATTTCTGCGATATTGACCTTGTACAGTAAACGAGGCTCTTGTAAACAGAGCCGTCCCAAACTTTGGGGTGGCTGTGTCTTTTTGATTTTAATTTCCCTAAGCTATAGAACCATAAGCGGAAATGCCCTAGGCTTTGTTGCTTTGTTTTGTAGATGTTTCAGGAAACACCATACACTTCTCCAGAGTGGCTGTTGGCAATTTACATCCCACCCATCAGCATAACAAGGCTCCCACGTCTCCATGGCCTGTCCTGCCTTTCTGGATTTTATACTTTTTTCAGATGGCCCTTTTGACTGGGGGGCAGTGGGACTTCATTGTAGTGCAGATTTCCTTTGCAAGCTTGCTTGGTTGGCCAAAAAGGGCGTATGCGTTTTCTCCTGAATATATTCAGGAAAAAACGCATATGCCCTTTTTGGCCAAGTGCATCATTGTGGACGTTCTCCCTCTTTTCCTATGCTTTACATGCAATTCCAGTCTACCTCCTGAAATCGGTTTCCTGCAATTCTGCCCCGCTTTCAAGTCCTCTTGGCAGCCTTACTTCAATATATTTTTGGACGATAGCTGTCATTTATAACTCTGCAGGTTTGTGAATGACAGTGCCCCTGAGCTCCTTTCTTCAACTCGCTTTCTTGTGAGCAGGCCACAACACTGCAGGATTGCTTCAAGCCCTAGTGTGGTTCCGGCATGGCACGCTGAGCCTTTGGTTAATTCCTCTTCCTGGTGGGGAATGAGAGTTAAATTTGCCCGTCCAGACACCTCCAGCTAGTCTCTCATTGGTTCTCCGTATTCCTGTTCATTTTCCGCAGAAATTGCAAACTGGGCCAAACAGGAGGTTAAAGGCACTGACTCTCGAAGTGGGGAAAGTGTTAGTAAAGCGTCTGGAATTTTGCACCCGAGTACCAGGGGACGAAAACTGACACATTTGAACACGTTTCCCGATCACACGGTGGATCATACACTGGGTTCCACATGCATGTTTTAGCTAAAGGAAGAATCCCTTAAACCTGGAGAGTTGAGACCCATGGAATGGGTACCATGCAATATGGCTTCTAAGAGTATGCATTTGCTCACTGATCCTCACCAATCCTATCACTGCTGCATTTATGGCACTGTACACACTCTTGATTCTCTTTTGGAGACATATATCCATAGGTTTTAAGATTCTTACTACTCAGGTATATTCTTAGGCGTTTAATATGGGGTGTTGAGTCCACTTTGTTGAGCAAGGAGTAGCTCTTGTCTATTACATATTTGGCTTATGGAACGGTATCTGTGCTAGTTTCAATCTCTGGTTTTATGCAGCACCTCAACTCACCTTTCCCCTTAAGCAAGCATAAGTTGGTTTCCTACATTTGAGACCCTGTTCTGTTTTCTAATTCACTTCCTGTGTAGCCAAGTTTACATTCCGTGTAGTAGTGATATCTTATGATGTTTCTTTTTCTGTGTGACTTATTTCACTTAGAATAATCGTACCTGAATCCACTCATTATGCTGCTACGGGCCTGATGACATAGATTTCATTGCTGAGTGATATTGCATTGTACGTAAGTACCACAACTTCTTTATCCATTTTTCGCTTTCTGCGATATTGAACTTGTACCGTAAACGAGGTTCTTGTAAACAGAGCCGTCCCAAACTTTGGGGTGGCTGTGTCTTTTTGATTTTAATTTCCCTAAGCTATAGGACCATAAGTGGAAGTGCCCTAGGCTCTGTTGCTTTGTTTTTTAGATGTTTCAGGAAACACCATACACTTCTCCAGAGTGGCTGTTGGCAATTTACATCCCGCCCATCAGCATAACAAGGCTCCCAGTTCTCCATGGCCTGTCCTGCCTTTCTGGATTTTACACTTTTTTCAGATGGCCCTTTTGACCGGGGGCCATTGAGACTTCATTGTAGTGCAGATTTCCTTTGCAAGCTTGCTTGGTTGGCCAAAAAGGGCGTATGCGTTTTTTCCTGAATATATTCAGGAAAAAACACATACGCCCTTTTTGGCCAAGTGCATCATTGTGGACGTTCTGCCTCTTTTCCTATGCTTTACATGCAATTCCAGTCTACCTCCTGAAATTGGTTTCCTGCAATTCTGCCCCGCTTTCAAGTCCTCTTGGCAGCCTTACTTCAATATATTTTTGGACGATAGCTGTCATTTATAACTCTGCAGGTTTGTGAGTGACAGTGCCCCTGAGCTCCTTTCTTCAACTCGCTTTCATGTGAGCTGGCCGCAACACCGCAGGATTGCTTCAGGCCCTAGTGTGGTTTCGGCATGGCACGCTGAGCCTTTGGTTAATTCCTCTTCCTGGTGGGAAATGAGAGTTAAATTTGCCCGTCCAGACACCTCCAGCTAGTCTCTCATTTGTTCTCCCTATTCCTGTTCATTTTCCGCAGAAATTGCAAACTGGGCCAAACAGGAGGTTAAAGGCACTGACTCTCCAAGTGGGGAGAGTGTTAGTAAAGCGTCTGGAATGTTGCACCCGAGTACCAGGGGACGAAAACTGAGACACCTTTGAACACGTTTCCCAATCACACGGTGGATCATAGTCTGGGTTCCACATGCATGTTTTAGCTGAAGGAAGAATCCCTTAAACCTGGAAAGTTGAGACCCATGGAATGGGTACCATGCAATATGACTTCAAAGGGTCTGCATTTGCTCACCGATCCTCACCTATCCTATCACTGCTGCGTTTATGCCGCTGTACACACGCTTGATTCTCTTTCGGAGACATATAAATCCATAGGTTTTAAGATTCTTACTAGTCAGGTATATTCTTAGGCGTTTAATATGTGGTGTTGAGTCCACTTCGTTGAGCAAGGAGTAGCTCTTGTCTATTACATATTTGGCTTATGGAATGGTATCTGTGCTAATTTAAATCTCTGGTTTTATGCAGCACCCCAACTCACCTTTCCCCTTAAGCAAGCATAAGTTGGTTTTCTACATTTGAGGCCCTGTTCTGTTTTGTAATTCAGTTCCTGTGTAGCCAAGTTTACATTCCGTGTAGTAGTGATATCTTATGATGTTTCTTTTTCTGTGTGACTTGTTTCACTTAGAATCATCGTACCTGAATCCACTCATTATGCTGCTACGGGCCTGATGACATAGATTTCATTGCTGAGTGATATTGCATTGTATGTATGTACTACAACTTCTTTATCCATTTTTCGCTTTCTGCAATATTGAACTTGTACCGTAAACGAGGTTCTTGTAAACAGAGCCGTCCCAAACTTTGGGGTGGCTGTGTCTTTTTGATTTTAATTTCCCTAAGCTATAGGACCATAAGTGGAAGTGCCCTAGGCTCTGTTGCTTTGTTTTTTAGATGTTTCAGGAAACACCATACACTTCTCCAGAGTGGCTGTTGTCAATTTACATCCCGCCCATCAGCATAACAAGGCTCCCAGTTCTCCATGGCCTGTCCTGCCTTTCTGGATTTTACACTTTTTTCAGATGGCCCTTTTGACCGGGGGGCAGTGAGACTTCATTGTAGTGCAGATTTCCTTTGCAAGCTTGCTTGGTTGGCCTAAAAGTGCGTATGCGTTTTTTCCTGAATTTATTCAGGAAAAAACGCATACGCCCTTTTTGGCCAAGTGCATCATTGTGGACGTTCTGCCTCTTTTCCTATGCTTTACATGCAATTCCAGTCTACCTCCTGAAATCGGTTTCCTGCAATTCTGCCCCGCTTTCAAGTCCTCTTGGCAGCCTTACTTCAATATATTTTTGGACGATAGCTGTCATTTATAACTCTGCAGGTTTGTGAGTGACAGTGTCCCTGAGCTCCTTTCTTCAACTCGCTTTCTTGTGAGCTGGCCGCAACACCGCAGGATTGCTTCAGGCCCTAGTGTGGTTCCGGCATGGCACGCTGAGCCTTTGGTTAATTCCTCTTCCTGGTGGGAAATGAGAGTTAAATTTGCCCGTCCAGACACCTCCAGCTAGTCTCTCATTGGTTCTCCCTATTCCTGTTCATTTTCCGCAGAAATTGCAAACTGGGCCAAACAGGAGGTTAAAGGCACTGACTCTCCAAGTGGGGAGAGTGTTAGTAAAGCGTCTGGAATGTTGCACCCGAGTACCAGGGGACGAAAACTGAGACACCTTTGAACACGTTTCCCAATCACACGGTGGATCATACTCTGGGTTCAACATGCATGTTTTAGCTGAAGGAAGAATCCCTTAAACCTGGAGAGTTGAGACCCATGGAATGGGTACCATGCAATATGACTTCAAAGGGTCTGCATTTGCTCACTGATCCTCACCTATCCTATCACTGCTGCGTTCATGCTGCTGTACACACGCTTGATTCTCTTTCGGAGACATATAAATCCATAGGTTTTAAGATTCTTACTAGTCAGGTATATTCTTAGGCGTTTAATATGGGGTGTTGAGTCCACTTCGTTGAGCAAGGAGTAGCTCTTGTCTATTACATATTCGGCTTATGGAACGGTATCTGTGCTAATTTCAATCTCTGGTTTTATGCAGCACCCCAACTCACCATTCCCCTTAAGCAAGCATAAGTTGGTTTCCTACATTTGAGACCCTGTTCTGTTTTGTAATTCAGTTCCTGTGTAGCCAAGTTTACATTCCGTGTAGTAGTGATATCTTATGATGTTTCTTTTTCTGTGTGACTTATTTCACTTAGAATCATCGTACGTGAATCCACTCATTATGCTGCTACGGGCCTGATGACATAGATTTCATTGCTGAGTGATATTGCATTGTACGTAAGTTCCACAACTTCTTTATCCATTTTTCGCTTTCTGTGATATTGAACTTGTACCGTAAACGAGGTTCTTGTAAACAGAGCCGTCCCAAACTTTGGGGTGGCTGTGTCTTTTTGATTTTAATTTCCCTAAGCTATAGGACCATAAGTGGAAGTGCCCTAGGCTCTGTTGCTTTGTTTTGTAGATGTTTCAGGAAACACCATATACTTCTCCAGAGTGGCTGTTGGCAATTTACATCCCGCCCATCAGCATAACGAGGCTCCCAGTTCTCCATGGCCTGTCCTGCCTTTCTGGATTTTACACTTTTTTCAGATGGCCCTTTTGACCGGGGGGCAGTGAGACTTCATTGTAGTGCAGATTTCCTTTGCAAGCTTGCTTGGTTGGCCTAAAAGTTCGTATGCGTTTTTTCCTGAATATATTCAGGAAAAAACGCATACGCCCTTTTTGGCCAAGTGCATCATTGTGGACGTTCTGCCTCTTTTCCTATGCTTTACATGCAATTCCAGTGTACCTCCTGAAATCGGTTTCCTGCAATTCTGCCCCGCTTTCAAGTCCTCTTGGCAGCCTTACTTCAATATATTTTTGGACGATAGCTGTCATTTATAACTCTGCAGGACTGTGAATGACAGTGCCCCTGAGCTCCTTTCTTCAACTTGCTTTCTTGTGAGCTGGCCGCAACACCACAGGATTGCTTCAGGCCCTAGTGTGGTTCCGGCATGGCACGCTGAGCCTTTGGTTAATTCCTCTTCCTGGTGGGAAATGAGAGTTAAATTTGCCCGTCCAGACACCTCCAGCTAGTCTCTCATTGGTTGTCCCTATTCCTGTTCATTTTCCGCAGAAATTGCAAACTGGGCCAAACAGGAGGTTAAAGGCATTGACTCTCCACGTGGGGAGAGTGTTAGTAAAGCGTCTGAAATGTTGCACCCGAGTACCAGGGGACGAAAACTGAGACACCTTTGAACACGTTTCCCAATCACACGGTGGATCATAGGCTGGGTTCAACATGCATGTTTTAGCTGAAGGAAGAATCCCTTCAACCTGGAGAGTTGAGACCCATGGAATGGGTACCATGCAATATGACTTCAAAGGGTCTGCATTTGCTCACTGATCCTCACCTATCCTATCACTGCTGCATTTATGGCACTGTACACACTCTTGATTCTCTTTTGGAGACATATATCCATAGGTTTTAAGATTCTTACTACTCAGGTATATTCTTAGGCGTTTAATATGGGGTGTTGAGTCCACTTCGTTGAGCAAGGAGTAGCTCTTGTCTATTACATATTTGGCTTATGGAACGGTATCTGTGCTAATTTCAATCTCTGGTTTTATGCAGCACCCCAACTCACCTTTCCCCTTAAGCAAGCATAAGTTGGTTTCCTACATTTGAGACCCTGTTCTGTTTTCTAATTCACTTCCTGTGTAGCCAAGTTTACATTCCGTGTAGTAGTGATATCTTATGATGTTTCGTTTTCTGTGTGACTTATTTCACTTAGAATCATCATACCTGAATCCACTCATTATGCTGCTACGGGCCTGATGACATAGATTTCATTGCTGAGTGATATTGCATTCTACGTAAGTACCACAACTTCTTTATCCATTTTTCGCTTTCTGCGATATTGAACTTGTACCGTAATCGAGGTTCTTGTAAACAGAGCCGTCCCAAACTTTGGGGTGGCTGTGTCTTTTTGATTTTAATTTCCCTAAGGTATAGGACCATAAGTGGAAGTGCCCTAGGCTCTGTTGCTTTGTTTTTTAGATGTTTCAGGAAACACCATACACTTCTCCAGAGTGGCTGTTGGCAATTTACATCCCGCCCATCAGCATAACAAGGCTCCCAGTTCTCCATGGCCTGTCCTGCCTTTCTGGATTTTACACTTTGTTCAGATGGCCCTTTTGACCGGAGGCCAGTGAGACTTCATTGTAGTGCAGATTTCCTTTGCAAGCTTGCTTGGTTGGCCAAAAAGGGCGTATGCGTTTTTTCCTGAATATATTCAGGAAAAAACGCATACGCCCTTTTTGGCCAAGTGCATCATTGTGGACGTTCTGCCTCTTTTCCTATGCTTTACATGCAATTCCAGTCTACCTCCTGAAATCGGTTTCCTGCAATTCTGCCCCGCTTTCAAGTCCTCTTGGCAGCCTTACTCCAATATATTTTTGGACGATAGCTGTCATTTATAACTCTGCAGTTTTGTGAATGACAGTGCCCCTGAGCTCCTTTCTTCAACTAGCTTTCTTGTGAGCTGGCCGCAACACCGCAGGATTGCTTCATGCCCTAGTGTGGTTCCGGCACCGCACACTGAGCCTTTGGTTAATTCCTCTTCCTGGTGGGAAATGAGAGTTAAATTTGCCCGTCCAGACACCTCCACCTAGTCTCTCATTGGTTCTCCCTATTCCTGTTCATTTTCCGCAGAAATTGCAAACTGGGCCAAACAGGAGGTTAAAGGCACTGACTCTCCAAGTGGGTAGAGAGATAGTAAAGCGTCTGGAATGTTGCACCCGAGTCCCAGGGGACGAAAACTGAGACACCTTTGAACACGTTTCCCAATCACACGGTGGATCATAGTCTGGGTTCCACATGCATGTTTTAGCTGAAGGAAGAATCCCTTAAACCTGGAGAGTTGAGACCCATGGAATGGGTACCATGCAATATGGCTTCTAAGAGTATGCATTTGCTCACTGATCCTCACCAATCCTATCACTGCTGCATTTATGGCACTGTACACACTCTTGATTCTCTTTTGGAGACATATATCCATAGGTTTTAAGATTCTTACTACTCAGGTATATTCGTAGGCGTTTAATATGGGGTGTTGAGTCCACTTCGTTGAGCAAGGAGTAGCTCTTGTCTATTACATATTTGGCTTATGGAACGGTATCTGTGCTAATTTCAATCTCTGGTTTTATGCAGCACCCCAACTCACCTTTCCCCTTAAGCAAGCATAAGTTGGTTTTCTACATTTGAGACCCTGTTCTGTTTTGTAATTCAGTTCCTGGGTAGCCAAGTTTACATTCCGTGTAGTAGTGATATCTTATGATGTTTCTTTTTCTGTGTGACTTATTTCACTTAGAATCATCGTACCTGAATCCACTCATTATGCTGCTACGGGCCTGATGACATAGATTTCATTGCTGAGTGATATTGCATTGTACGTAAGTACCACAACTTCTTTATCCATTTTTCGCTTTCTGTGATAATGAACTTGTACCGTAAACGAGGTTCTTGTAAACAGAGCCGTCCCAAACTTTGGGGTGGCTGTGTCTTTTTGATTTTAATTTCCCTAAGCTATAGGACCATAAGTGGAAGTGCCCTAGGCTCTGTTGCTTTGTTTTTTAGATGTTTCAGGAAACACCATACACTTCTCCAGAGTGGCTGTTGGCAATTTACATCCCGCCCATCAGCATAACAAGGCTCCCAGTTCTCCATGGCCTGTCCTGCCTTTCTGGATTTTACACTTTGTTCAGATGGCCCTTTTGACCAGGGGGCAGTGAGACTTCATTGTAGTGCAGATTACCTTTGCAAGCTTGCTTGGTTAGCCAAAAAGGGCGTATGCGTTTTTTCCTGAATATATTCAGGAAAAAACGCATACGCCCTTTTTGGCCAAGTGCATCATTGTGGACGTTCTGCCTCTTTTCCTATGCTTTACATGCAATTCCAGTCTACCTCCTGAAATCGGTTTCCTGCAATTCTGCCCAGCTTTCAAGTCCTCTTGGCAGCCTTACTTCAATATATTTTTGGACGATAGCTGTCATTTATAACTCTGCAGGTCTGTGAATTACAGTGCCCCTGAGCTCCTTTCTTCAACTCGCTTTCTTGTGAGCTGGCCGCAACACTGCAGCATTGCTTCAGGCCCTTGTGTGGTTCTGGCATGGCACGCTGAGCCTTTGGTTAATTCCTCTTCCTGGTGGGAAATGAGAGTTAAATTTGCCCGTCCAGACACCTCCAGCTAGTCTCTCATTGGTTCTCCCTATTCCTGTTCATTTTCCGCAGAAATTGCAAACTGGGCCAAACAGGAGGTTAAAGGCACTGACTCTCCAAGTGGGGAGAGAGTAAGTAAAGCGTCTGGAATGTTGCACCCGAGTACCAGGGGATGAAACCTGAGACACCTTTGAACACGTTTCCCAATCACACGGTGGATCATACTCTGGGTTCCACATGCATGTTTTAGCTGAAGGAAGAATCCCTTAAACCTGGAGAGTTGAGACCCATGGAATGGGTACCATGCAGTATGACTTCAAAGGGCCTGCATTTGCTCACCGATCCTCACCAATCCTATCACTGCTGCGTTTATGCCGCTGTACACACGCTTGATTCTCTTTCGGAGACATATAAATCCATAGGTTTTAACATTCTTACTAGTAAGGTATATTCTTAGGCGATTAATATGGGGTTTTGAGTCCACTTCGTTGAGCAAGGAGTAGCTCTTGTCTATTACATATTTGGCTTATGGAACGGTATCTGTGCTAATTTCAATCTCTGGTTTTATGCAGCACCCCAACTCACCTTTCCCCTTAAGCAAGCATAAGTTGGTTTCCTACATTTGAGACCCTGTTCTGTTTTCTAATTCACTTCCTGTGTAGCCAAGTTTACATTCCGTGTAGTAGTGATATCTTATGATGTTTCTTTTTCTGTGTGACTTATTTCACTTAGAATAATCGTACCTGAATCCACTCATTATGCTGCTATGGGTCTGATGACATAGATTTCATTGCTGAGTGATATTGCATTGTACGTAAGTACCACAACTTCTTTATCCATTTTTCGCTTTCTGCGATATTGAACTTGTACCGTAAACGAGGTTCTTGTAAACAGAGCCGTCCCAAACTTTGGGGTGGCTGTGTCTTTTTGATTTCCCTAAGCTATAGGACCATAAGTGGAAGTGCCCTAGGCTCTGTTGCTTTGTTTTTTAGATGTTTCAGGAAACACCATACACTTCTCCAGAGTGGCTGTTGGCAATTTACATCCCGCCCATCAGCATAACAAGGCTCCCAGTTCTCCATGGCCTGTCCTGCCTTTCTGGATTTTACACTTTGTTCAGATGGCCCTTTTGACCGGGGGGCAGTGAGACTTCATTGTAGTGCAAATTTCCTTTGCAAGCTTGCTTGGTTGGCCTAAAAGTGCGTATGCGTTTTTTCCTGAATATATTCAGGAAAAAACGCATACGCCCTTTTTGGCCATGTGCATCATTGTGGACGTTCTGCCTCTTTTCCTATGCTTTACATGCAATTCCAGTCTACCTCCTGAAATCGGTTTCCTGCAATTCTGCCCCGCTTTCAAGTCCTCTTGGCAGCCTTACTTCAATATATTTTTGGACGATAGCTGTCATTTATAACTCTGCAGGTCTGTGAATTACAGTGCCCCTGAGATCCTTTCTTCAACTCGCTTTCTTGTGAGCTGGCCGCAACACCGCAGGATTGCTTCAGGCCCTAGTGTGGTTCCGGCATGGCACGCTGAGCCTTTGGTTAATTCCTCTTCCTGGTGGGAAATGAGAGTTAAATTTGCCCGTCCAGACACCTCCAGCTAGTCTCTCATTGGTTCTCCCTATTCCTGTTCATTTTCCGCAGAAATTGCAAACTGGGCCAAACAGGAGGTTAAAGGCACTGACTCTCCAAGTGGGGAGAGTGTTAGTAAAGCGTCTGGAATGTTGCACCCGAGTACCAGGGGACAAAAACTGAGACACCTTTGAACACGTTTCCCAATCACACGGTGGATCATAGGCTGGGTTCCACATGCATGTTTTAGCTGAAGGAAGAATCCCTTAAACCTGGAAAGTTGAGACCCATGGAATGGGTACCATGCAATATGACTTCAAAGGGTCTGCATTTGCTCACCGATCCTCACCTATCCTATCACTGCTGCGTTTATGCCGCTGTACACACGCTTGATTCTCTTTCGGAGACATATAAATCCATAGGTTTTAAGATTCTTACTAGTCAGGTATATTCTTAGGCGTTTAATATGTGGTGTTGAGTCCACTTCGTTGAGCAAGGAGTAGCTCTTGTCTATTACATATTTGGCTTATGGAATGGTATCTGTGCTAATTTCAATCTCTGGTTTTATGCAGCACCCCAACTCACCTTTCCCCTTAAGCAAGCATAAGTTGGTTTTCTACATTTGAGACCCTGTTCTGTTTTGTAATTCAGTTCCTGTGTAGCCAAGTTTACATTCCGTGCAGTAGTGATATCTTATGATGTTTCTTTTTCGGTGTGACTTATTTCACTTAGAATCATCGTACCTGAATCCACTCATTATGCTGCTACGGGCCTGATGACATAGATTTCATTGCTGAGTGATATTGCATTGTACGTAAGTTCCACAACTTCTTTATCCATTTTTCGCTTTCTGTGATATTGAACTTGTACCGTAAACGAGGTTCTTGTAAACAGAGCCGTCCCAAACTTTGGGGTGGCTGTGTCTTTTTGATTTTAATTTCCCTAAGCTATAGGACCATAAGTGGAAGTGCCCTAGGCTCTGTTGCTTTGTTTTGTAGATGTTTCAGGAAACACCATATACTTCTCCAGAGTGGCTGTTGGCAATTTACATCCCGCCCATCAGCATAACGAGGCTCCCAGTTCTCCATGGCCTGTCCTGCCTTTCTGGATTTTACACTTTGTTCAGATGGCCCTTTTGACCGGGGGGCAGTGAGACTTCATTGTAGTGCAGATTTCCTTTGCAAGCTTGCTTGGTTGGCCAAAAAGGGCGTATGCGTTTTTTCCTGAATATATTCAGGAAAAAACGCATACGCCCTTTATGGCCAAGTGCATCATTGTGGACGTTCTGCCTCTTTTCCTATGCTTTACATGCAATTCCAGTCTACCTCCTGAAATCGGTTTCCTGCAATTCTGCCCCGCTTTCAAGTCCTCTTGGCAGTCTTACTTCAATATATTTTTGGACGATAGCTGTCATTTATAACTCTGCAGGTTTGTGAATGACAGTGCCCCTGAGCTCCTTTCTTCAAGTCGCTTTCTTGTGAGCTGGCCGCAACACCGCAGGATTGCTTCAGGCCCTAGTGTGGTTCCGGCACGGCACGCTGAGCCTTTGGTTAATTCCTCTTCCTGGTGGGAAATGAGAGTTAAATTTGCCCGTCCAGACACCTCCAGCTAGTCTCTCATTGGTTCTCCCTATTCCTGTTCAATTTCCGCAGAAATTGCAAACTGGGACAAACAGGAGGTTAAAGGCACTGACTCTCCAAGTCCGGAGAGTGTTAGTAAAGCATCGGGAATGTTGCACCCAAGTACCAGGGGACAAAAACAGAGACATCTTTGAACACGTTTCCCAATCACACGGTGGATCATACTCCGGGTTCCACATGCATGTTTTAGCTGAAGGAAGAATCCCTTAAACCTGGAGAGTTGAGACACATGGAATGGGTACCATGCAATATGACTTCAAAGGGTCTGCATTTGCTCACCGATCCTCACCAATCCTATCACTGCTGCGTTTATGCCGCTGTACACACGCTTGATTCTCTTTCGGAGACATATAAATCCATAGGGTTTAAGATTCTTACTAGTCAGGTATATTCTTAGGCGTTTAATATGGGGTGTTGAGTCCACTTCCTTGAGCAAGGAGTAGCTCTTGTCTATTACATATTTGGCTTATGGAACGGTATCTGTGCTAATTTCAATCTCTGGTTTTATGCAGCACCCCAACTCACCTTTCCCCTTAAGCAAGCATAAGTTGGTTTTCTACATTTGAGACCCTGTTCTGTTTTGTAATTCAGTTCCTGTGTAGCCAAGTTTACATTCCGTGTAGTAGTGATATCTTATGATGTTTCTTTTTCTGTGTGACTTGTTTCACTTAGAATCATCGTACCTGAATCCACTCATTATGCTGCTACGGGCCTGATGACATAGATTTCATTGCTGAGTGATATTGCATTATATGTAAGTACTACAACTTCTTTATCCATTTTTCGCTTTCTGCAATATTGAACTTGTACCGTAATCGAGGTTCTTGTAAACAGAGCCGTCCCAAACTTTGGGGTGGCTGTGTCTTTTTGATTTTAATTTCCCTAAGCTATAGGACCATAAGTGGAAGTGCCCTAGGCTCTGTTGCTTTGTTTTTTAGATGTATCAGGAAACACCATACACTTCACCAGAGTGGCTGTTGGCAATTTACATTCCGCCCATCAGCATAACAAGGCTCCCAGTTCTCCATGGCCTGTCCTGCCTTTCTGGATTTTACACTTTTTTCAGATGGCCCTTTTGACCGGGGGGCAGTGAGACTTCATTGTAGTGCAGATTTCCTTTGCAAGCTTGCTTGGTTGGCCAAAAAGGACATATGCGTTTTTTCCTGAATATATTCAGGAAAAAACGCATACGCCCTTTTTGGCCAAGTGCATCATTGTGGACGTTCTGCCTCTTTTCCTATGCTTTACATGCAATTCCAGTCTACCTCCTGAAATCGGGTTCCTGCAATTCTGCCCCGCTTTCAAGTCCTCTTGGCAGCCTTACTTCAATATATTTTTGGACGATAGCTGTCATTTATAACTCTGCAGGTTTGTGAGTGACAGTGCCCCTGAGCTCCTTTCTTCAACTCGCTTTCTTGTGAGCTGGCCGCAACACCGCAGGATTGCTTCAGGCCCTAGTGTGGTTCCGGCATGGCACGCTGAGCCTTTGGTTAATTCCTCTTCCTGGTGGGAAATGAGAGTTAAATTTGCCCGTCCAGACACCTCCAGCTAGTCTCTCACTGGTTCTCCCTATTCCTGTTCATTTTCCGCAGAAATTGCAAACTGGGCCAAACAGGAGGTTAAAGGCATTGACTCTCCAAGTGGGGAGAGTGTTAGTAAAGCGTCTGGAATGTTGCACCCGAGTACCAGGGGACGAAATCTGAGACAACTTTGAACACGTTTCCCAATCACACGGTGGATCATAGGCTGGGTTCCACATGCATGTTTTAGCTGAAGGAAGAATCCCTTAAACCTGGAGAGTTGAGACCCATGGAATGGGTACCATGCAATATGACTTCAAAGGGTCTGCATTTGCTCACCGATCCTCACCTATCCTATCACTGCTGCATTTATGCCGCTGTACACACGCTTGATTCTCTTTCGGAGACATATAAATCCATAGGTTTTAAGATTCTTACTAGTCAGGTATATTCTTAGGCGTTTAATATGTGGTGTTGAGTCCACTTCGTTGAGCAAGGAGTAGCTCTTGTCTATTACATATTTGGCTTATGGAACGGTATCTGTGCTAATTTCAATCTCTGGTTTTATGCAGCACCCCAACTCACCTTTCCCCTTAAGCAAGCATAAGTTGGTTTTCTACATTTGAGACCCTGTTCTGTTTTGTAATTCAGTTCCTGTGTAGCCAAGTTTACATTCCGTGTAGTAGTGATATCTTATGATGTTTCTTTTTCTGTGTGACTTGTTTCACTTAGAATCATCGTACCTGAATCCACTCATTATGCTGTTACGGGCCTGATGACATAGATTTCATTGCTGAGTGATATTGCATTGTATGTAAGTACTACAACTTCTTTATCCATTTTTCGCTTTCTGCAATATTGAACTTGTACCGTAAACGAGGTTCTTGTAAACAGAGCCATCCCAAACTTTGGGGTGGCTGTGTCTTTTTGATTTTAATTTCCCTAAGCTATAGGACCATAAGTGGAAGTGCCCTAGGCTCTGTTGCTTTGTTTTGTAGATGTTTCAGGAAACACCATACACTTCTCCAGAGTGGCTGTTGGCAATTTACATCCCGCCCATCAGCATAACAAGGCTCCCAGTTCTCCATGGCCTGTCCTGCCTTTCTGGATTTTACACTTTGTTCAGATGGCCCTTTTGACCGGGGGGCAGTGAGACTTCATTGTAGTGCAGATTTCCTTTGCAAGCTTGCTTGGTTGGCCAAAAAGGGCGTATGCGTTTTTTCCTGAATATATTCAGGAAAAAACGCATACGCCCTTTTTGGCCAAGTGCATCATTGTGGACGTTCTGCCTCTTTTCCTATGCTTTACATGCAATTCCAGTCTACCTCCAGAAATCGGTTTCCTGCAATTCTGCCCCGCTTTCAAGTCCTCTTGGCAGCCTTACTTCAATATATTTTTGGATGATAGCTGTCATTTATAACTCTGCAGGTCTGTGAATTACAGTGCCCCTGAGCTCCTTTCTTCAACTCGCTTTCTTGTGAGCTGGCCGCAACACCGCAGGATTGCTTCAGGCCCTAGTGTGGTTCCGGCATGGCACGCTGAGCCTTTGGTTAATTCCTCTTCCTGGTGGGAAATGAGAGTTAAATTTGCCCGTCCAGACACCTCCAGCTAGTCTCTCATTGGTTCTCCCTATTTCTGTTCATTTTCCGCAGAAATTGCAAACTGGGTCAAACAGGAGGTTAAAGGCACTGACTCTCTAAGTGGGGAGAGTGTTAGTAAAGCGTCTGGAATGTTGCACCCGAGTACCAGGGGTCGAAAACTGAGACACCTTTGAACACGTTTCCCAATCACACGGTGGATCATACTCTGGGTTCCACATGCATGTTTTAGCTGAAGGAAGAATCCCTTAAACTGGAGAGTTGAGACCCATGGAATGGGTACCATGCAGTATGACTTCAAAGGGTCTGCATTTGCTCACCGATCCTCACCAATCCTATCACTGCTGCGTTTATGCCGCTGTACACACGCTTGATTCTCTTTCGGAGACATATAAATCCATAGGTTTTAACATTCTTACTAGTAAGGTATATTCTTAGGCGTTTAATATGGGGTTTTGAGTCCACTTCGTTGAGCAAGGAGTAGCTCTTGTCTATTACATATTTGGCTTATGGAACGGTATCTGTGCTAATTTCAATCTCTGGTTTTATGCAGCACCCCAACTCACCTTTCCCCTTAAGCAAGCATAAGTTGGTTTCCTACATTTGAGACCCTGTTCTGTTTTCTAATTCACTTCCTGTGTAGCCAAGTTTACATTCCGTGTAGTAGTGATATCTTATGATGTTTCTTTTTCTGTGTGACTTATTTCACTTAGAATAATCGTACCTGAATCCACTCATTATGCTGCCACGTGCCTGATGACATAGATTTCATTCCTGAGTGATATTGCATTGTACGTAAGTACCACAACTTCTTTATCCATTTTTCGCTTTCTGTGATATTGAACTTGTACCGTAAACGAGGTTCTTGTAAACAGAGCCGTTCCAAACTTTGAGGTGGCTGTGTCTTTTTGATTTTAATTTCCCTAAGCTATAGGACCATAAGTGGAAGTGCCCTAGGCTCTGTTGCTTTGTTTTTTAGATGTTTCAGGAAACACCATACACTTCTCCAGAGTGGCTGTTGGCAATTTACATCCCGCCCATCAGCATAACAAGGCTCCCAGTTCTCCATGGCCTGTCCTGCCTTTCTGGATTTTACACTTTGTTCAGATGGCCCTTTTGACCGGGGGGCAGTGAGACTTCATTGTAGTGCAGATTTCCTTTGCAAGCTTGCTTGGTTGGCCAAAAAGGGCGTATGCGTTTTTTCCTGAATATATTCAGGAAAAAACGCATACGCCCTTTTTGGCCAAGTGCATCATTGTGGACGTTCTGCCTCTTTTCCTGTGCTTTACATGCAATTCCAGTCTACCTCCTGAAATCGGTTTCCTGCAATTCTGCCCCGCTTTCAAGTCCTCTTGGCAGCCTTACTTCAATATATTTTTGGACGATAGCTGTCATTTATAACTCTGCAGGTCTGTGAATTACAGTGCCCCTGAGCTCCTTTCTTCAACTCGCTTTCTTGTGAGCTGGCCGCAACACCGCAGGATTGCTTCAGGCCCTAGTGTGGTTCCGGCATGGCACGCTGAGCCTTTGGTTCATTCCTCTTCCTGGTGGGAAATGAGAGTTAAATTTGCCCGTCCAGACACCTCCAGCTAGTCTCTCATTGGTTCTCCCTATTCCTGTTCATTTTCCGCAGAAATTGCAAACTGGGACAAACAGGAGGTTAAAGGCACTGACTCTCCAAGTGAGGAGAGAGTAAGTAAAGCGTCTGGAATGTTGCACCCGAGTACCAGGGGACGAAAACTGAGACACCTTTGAACACGTTTCCCAATCACACGGTCGATCATACTCTGGGTTCCACATGCATGTTTTAGCTGAAGGAAGAATCCCTTAAACCTGGAGAGTTGAGACCCATGGAATGGGTACCATGCAATATGGCTTCAAAGAGTATGCATTTGCTCACCGATCCTCACCAATCCTTTCACTGCTGCATTTATTGCGCTGTACACACGCTTGATTCTCCTTCGGAGACATATAAATCCATAGGTTTTAAGATACTTACTAGTCAGGTATATTCTTAGGCGTTTAATATGGGGTGTTGAGTCCACTTCGTTGAGCAAGGAGTAGCTCTTGTCTATTACATATTTGGCTTATGGAACGGTATCTGTGCTAATTTCAATCTCTGGTTTTATGCAGCACCCCAACTCACCTTTCCCCTTAAGCAAGCATAAGTTGGTTTTCTACATTTGAGACCCTGTTCTGTTTTGTAATTCAGTTCCTGTGTAGCCAAGTTTACATTCCGTGTAGTAGTGATATCTTATGATGTTTCTTTTTCTGTGTGACTTATTTCACTTAGAATCATCATACCTGAATCCACTCATTATGCTGCTTTGGGCCTGATGACATAGATTTCATTGCTGAGTGATATTGCATTGTACGTAAGTACCTCAACTTCTTTATCCATTTTTCACTTTCTGTGATAATGAACTTGTACCGTAAACGAGGTTCTTGTAAACAGAGCCGTCCCAAACTTTGGGGTGGCTGTGTCTTTTTGATTTTAATTTCCCTAAGCTATAGGACCATAAGTGGAAGTGCCCTAGGCTCTGTTGCTTTGTTTTTTAGATGTTTCAGGAAACACCATACACTTCTCCAGAGTGGCTGTTGGCAATTTACATCCCGCCCATCAGCATAACAAGGCTCCCAGTTCTCCATGGCCTCTCCTGCCTTTCTGGATTTTACAGTTTGATCAGATGTCCCTTTTGACCGGGGGGCAGTGAGACTTCATTGTAGTGCAGATTTCCTTTGCATGCTTGCTTGGTTGGCCAAAAAGGGCGTATGCGTTTTTTCCTGAATATATTCAGGAAAAAACGCATACGCCCTTTTTGGCCAAGTGCATCATTGTGGACGTTCTGCCTCTTTTCCTATGCTTTACATGCAATTCCAGTCTACCTCCTGAAATCGGTTTCCTGCAATTCTGCCCCGCTTTCAAGTCCTCTTGGCAGCCTTACTTCAATATATTTTTGGACGATAGCTGTCATTTATAACTCTGCAGGTCTGTGAATTACAGTGCCCCTGAGCTCCTTTCTTCAACTCGCTTTCTTGTGAGCTGGCCGCAACACCGCAGGATTGCTTCAGGCCCTAGTGTGGTTCCGGCATGGCACGCTGAGCCTTTGGTTAATTCCTCTTCCTGGTGGGAAATGAGAGGTAAATTTGCCCGTCCAGACACCTCCAGCTAATCTCTCATTGGTTCTCCCTATTTCTGTTCATTTTCCGCAGAAATTGCAAACTGGGTCAAACAGGAGGTTAAAGGCACTGACTCTCCAAGTGGGGAGAGAGTAAGTAAAGCGTCTGGAATGTTGCACCCGAGTACCAGGGGACGAAAACTGAGACACCTTTGAACACGTTTCCCAATCACACGGTCGATCATACTCTGGGTTCCACATGCATGTTTTAGCTGAAGGAAGAATCCCTTAAACCTGGAGAGTTGAGACCCATGGAATGGGTACCATGCAATATGACTTCAAAGGGTCTGCATTTGCTCACCGATCCTCACCTATCCTATCACTGCTGCATTTATGCCGCTGTACACACGCTTGATTCTCTTTCGGAGACATATAAATCCATAGGTTTTAAGATTCTTACTAGTCAGGTATATTCTTAGGCGTTTAATATGTGGTGTTGAGTCCACTTCGTTGAGCAAGGAGTAGCTCTTGTCTATTACATATTTGGCTTATGGAACGGTATCTGTGCTAATTTCAATCTCTGGTTTTATGCAGCACCCCAACTCACCTTTCCCCTTAAGCAAGCATAAGTTGGTTTTCTACATTTGAGACCCTGTTCTGTTTTGTAATTCAGTTCCTGTGTAGCCAAGTTTACATTCCGTGTAGTAGTGATATCTTATGATGTTTCTTTTTCTGTGTGACTTGTTTCACTTAGAATCATCGTACCTGAATCCACTCATTATGCTGTTACGGGCCTGATGACATAGATTTCATTGCTGAGTGATATTGCATTGTATGTAAGTACTACAACTTCTTTATCCATTTTTCGCTTTCTGCGATATTGAACTTGTACCGTAAACGAGGTTCTTGTAAACAGAGCCATCCCAAACTTTGGGGTGGCTGTGTCTTTTTGATTTTAATTTCCCTAAGCTATAGGACCATAAGTGGAAGTGCCCTAGGCTCTGTTGCTTTGTTTTGTAGATGTTTCAGGAAACACCATACACTTCTCCAGAGTGGCTGTTGGGAATTTACATCCCGCCCATCAGCATAACAAGGCTCCCAGTTCTCCATGGCCTGTCCTGCCTTTCTGGATTTTACACTTTGTTCAGATGGCCCTTTTGACCGGGGGGCAGTGAGACTTCATTGTAGTGCAGATTTCCTTTGCAAGCTTGCTTGGTTGGCCAAAAAGGGCGTATGCGTTTTTTCCTGAATATATTCAGGAAAAAACGCATACGCCCTTTTTGGCCAAGTGCATCATTGTGGACGTTCTGCCTCTTTTCCTATGCTTTACATGCAATTCCAGTCTACCTCCTGAAATCGGTTTCCTGCAATTCTGCCCCGCTTTCAAGTCCTCTTGGCAGCCTTACTTCAATATATTTTTGGACGATAGCTGTCATTTATAACTCTGCAGGTCTGTGAATTACAGTGCCCCTGAGCTCCTTTCTTCAACTCGCTTTCTTGTGAGCTGGCCGCAACACCGCAGGATTGCTTCAGGCCCTAGTGTGGTTCCGGCATGGCACGCTGAGCCTTTGGTTAATTCCTCTTCCTGGTGGGAAATGAGAGTTAAATTTGCCCGTCCAGACACCTCCAGCTAGTCTCTCATTGGTTCTCCCTATTTCTGTTCATTTTCCGCAGAAATTGCAAACTGGGTCAAACAGGAGGTTAAAGGCACTGACTCTCTAAGTGGGGAGAGTGTTAGTAAAGCGTCTGGAATGTTGCACCCGAGTACCAGGGGTCGAAAACTGAGACACCTTTGAACACGTTTCCCAATCACACGGTGGATCATACTCTGGGTTCCACATGCATGTTTTAGCTGAAGGAAGAATCCCTTAAACTGGAGAGTTGAGACCCATGGAATGGGTGCCATGCAGTATGACTTCAAAGGGTCTGCATTTGCTCACCGATCCTCACCAATCCTATCACTGCTGCGTTTATGCCGCTGTACACACGCTTGATTCTCTTTCGGAGACATATAAATCCATAGGTTTTAACATTCTTACTAGTAAGGTATATTCTTAGGCGTTTAATATGGGGTTTTGAGTCCACTTCGTTGAGCAAGGAGTAGCTCTTGTCTATTACATATTTGGCTTATGGAACGGTATCTGTGCTAATTTCAATCTCTGGTTTTATGCAGCACCCCAACTCACCTTTCCCCTTAAGCAAGCATAAGTTGGTTTCCTACATTTGAGACCCTGTTCTGTTTTCTAATTCACTTCCTGTGTAGCCAAGTTTACATTCCGTGTAGTAGTGATATCTTATGATGTTTCTTTTTCTGTGTGACTTATTTCACTTAGAATAATCGTACCTGAATCCACTCATTATGCTGCCACGTGCCTGATGACATAGATTTCATTCCTGAGTGATATTGCATTGTACGTAAGTACCACAACTTCTTTATCCATTTTTCGCTTTCTGCGATATTGAACTTGTACCGTAAACGAGGTTCTTGTAAACAGAGCCGTTCCAAACTTTGAGGTGGCTGTGTCTTTTTGATTTTAATTTCCCTAAGCTATAGGACCATAAGTGGAAGTGCCCTAGGCTCTGTTGCTTTGTTTTTTAGATGTTTCAGGAAACACCATACACTTCTCCAGAGTGGCTGTTGGCAATTTACATCCCGCCCATCAGCATAACAAGGCTCCCAGTTCTCCATGGCCTGTCCTGCCTTTCTGGATTTTACACTTTGTTCAGATGGCCCTTTTGACCGGGGGGCAGTGAGACTTCATTGTAGTGCAGATTTCCTTTGCAAGCTTGCTTGGTTGGCCAAAAAGGGCGTATGCGTTTTTTCCTGAATATATTCAGGAAAAAACGCATACACCCTTTTTGGCCAAGTGCATCATTGTGGACGTTCTGCCTCTTTTCCTGTGCTTTACATGCAATTCCAGTCTACCTCCTGAAATCGGTTTCCTGCAATTCTGCCCCGCTTTCAAGTCCTCTTGGCAGCCTTACTTCAATATATTTTTGGACGATAGCTGTCATTTATAACTCTGCAGGTCTGTGAATTACAGTGCCCCTGAGCTCCTTTCTTCAACTCGCTTTCTTGTGAGCTGGCCGCAACACCGCAGGATTGCTTCAGGCCCTAGTGTGGTTCCGGCATGGCACGCTGAGCCTTTGGTTAATTCCTCTTCCTGGTGGGAAATGAGAGTTAAATTTGCCCGTCCAGACACCTCCAGCTAGTCTCTCATTGGTTCTCCCTATTCCTGTTCATTTTCCGCAGAAATTGCAAACTGGGACAAACAGGAGGTTAAAGGCACTGACTCTCCAAGTGGGGAGAGAGTAAGTAAAGCGTCTGGAATGTTGCACCCGAGTACCAGGGGACGAAAACTGAGACACCTTTGAACACGTTTCCCAATCACACGGTCGATCATACTCTGGGTTCCACATGCATGTTTTAGCTGAAGGAAGAATCCCTTAAACCTGGAGAGTTGAGACCCATGGAATGGGTACCATGCAATATGGCTTCAAAGAGTATGCATTTGCTCACCGATCCTCACCAATCCTTTCACTGCTGCATTTATTGCGCTGTACACACGCTTGATTCTCCTTCGGAGACATATAAATCCATAGGTTTTAAGATACTTACTAGTCAGGTATATTCTTAGGCGTTTAATATGGGGTGTTGAGTCCACTTCGTTGAGCAAGGAGTAGCTCTTGTCTATTACATATTTGGCTTATGGAACGGTATCTGTGCTAATTTCAATCTCTGGTTTTATGCAGCACCCCAACTCACCTTTCCCCTTAAGCAAGCATAAGTTGGTTTTCTACATTTGAGACCCTGTTCTGTTTTGTAATTCAGTTCCTGTGTAGCCAAGTTTACATTCCGTGTAGTAGTGATATCTTATGATGTTTCTTTTTCTGTGTGACTTATTTCACTTAGAATCATCATACCTGAATCCACTCATTATGCTGCTTTGGGCCTGATGACATAGATTTCATTGCTGAGTGATATTGCATTGTACGTAAGTAAATCAACTTCTTTATCCATTTTTCACTTTCTGTGATAATGAACTTGTACCGTAAACGAGGTTCTTGTAAACAGAGCCGTCCCAAACTTTGGGGTGGCTGTGTCTTTTTGATTTTAATTTCCCTAAGCTATAGGACCATAAGTGGAAGTGCCCTAGGCTCTGTTGCTTTGTTTTTTAGATGTTTCAGGAAACACCATACACTTCTCCAGAGTGGCTGTTGGCAATTTACATCCCGCCCATCAGCATAACAAGGCTCCCAGTTCTCCATGGCCTCTCCTGCCTTTCTGGATTTTACAGTTTGATCAGATGTCCCTTTTGACCGGGGGGCAGTGAGACTTCATTGTAGTGCAGATTTCCTTTGCATGCTTGCTTGGTTGGCCAAAAAGGGCGTATGCGTTTTTTCCTGAATATATTCAGGAAAAAACGCATACGCCCTTTTTGGCCAAGTGCATCATTGTGGACGTTCTGCCTCTTTTCCTATGCTTTACATGCAATTCCAGTCTACCTCCTGAAATCGGTTTCCTGCAATTCTGCCCCGCTTTCAAGTCCTCTTGGCAGCCTTACTTCAATATATTTTTGGACGATAGCTGTCATTTATAACTCTGCAGGTCTGTGAATTACAGTGCCCCTGAGCTCCTTTCTTCAACTCGCTTTCTTGTGAGCTGGCCGCAACACCGCAGGATTGCTTCAGGCCCTAGTGTGGTTCCGGCATGGCACGCTGAGCCTTTGGTTAATTCCTCTTCCTGGTGGGAAATGAGAGTTAAATTTGCCCGTCCAGACACCTCCAGCTAATCTCTCATTGGTTCTCCCTATTTCTGTTCATTTTCCGCAGAAATTGCAAACTGGGTCAAACAGGAGGTTAAAGGCACTGACTCTCCAAGTGGGGAGAGAGTAAGTAAAGCGTCTGGAATGTTGCACCCGAGTACCAGGGGACGAAAACTGAGACACCTTTGAACACGTTTCCCAATCACACGGTCGATCATACTCTGGGTTCCACATGCATGTTTTAGCTGAAGGAAGAATCCCTTAAACCTGGAGAGTTGAGACCCATGGAATGGGTACCATGCAATATGGCTTCAAAGAGTATGCATTTGCTCACCGATCCTCACCAATCCTTTCACTGCTGCATTTATTGCGCTGTACACACGCTTGATTCTCCTTCGGAGACATATAAATCCATAGGTTTTAAGATACTTACTAGTCAGGTATATTCTTAGGCGTTTAATATGGGGTGTTGAGTCCACTTCGTTGAGCAAGGAGTAGCTCTTGTCTATTACATATTTGGCTTATGGAACGGTATCTGTGCTAATTTCAATCTCTGGTTTTATGCAGCACCCCAACTCACCTTTCCCCTTAAGCAAGCATAAGTTGGTTTTCTACATTTGAGACCCTGTTCTGTTTTGTAATTCAGTTCCTGTGTAGCCAAGTTTACATTCCATGTAGTAGTGATATCTTATGATGTTTCTTTTTCTGTGTGACTTATTTCACTTAGAATCATCATACCTGAATCCACTCATTATGCTGCTTTGGGCCTGATGACATAGATTTCATTGCTGAGTGATATTGCATTGTACGTAAGTACCTCAACTTCTTTATCCATTTTTCACTTTCTGTGATAATGAACTTGTACCGTAAACGAGGTTCTTGTAAACAGAGCCGTCCCAAACTTTGGGGTGGCTGTGTCTTTTTGATTTTAATTTCCCTAAGCTATAGGACCATAAGTGGAAGTGCCCTAGGCTCTGTTGCTTTGTTTTTTAGATGTTTCAGGAAACACCATACACTTCTCCAGAGTGGCTGTTGGCAATTTACATCCCACCCATCAGCATAACAAGGCTCCCAGTTCTCCATGGCCTCTCCTGCCTTTCTGGATTTTACAGTTTGATCAGATGTCCCTTTTGACCGGGGGGCAGTGAGACTTCATTGTAGTGCAGATTTCCTTTGCATGCTTGCTTGGTTGGCCAAAAAGGGCGTATGCGTTTTTTCCTGAATATATTCAGGAAAAAACGCATACGCCCTTTTTGGCCAAGTGCATCATTGTGGACGTTCTGCCTCTTTTCCTATGCTTTACATGCAATTCCAGTCTACCTCCTGAAATCGGTTTCCTGCAATTCTGCCCCGCTTTCAAGTCCTCTTGGCAGCCTTACTTCAATATATTTTTGGACGATAGCTGTCATTTATAACTCTGCAGGTCTGTGAATTACAGTGCCGCTGAGCTCCTTTCTTCAACTCGCTTTCTTGTGAGCTGGCCGCAACACCGCAGGATTGCTTCAGGCCCTAGTGTGGTTCCGGCATGGCACGCTGAGCCTTTGGTTAATTCCTCTTCCTGGTGGGAAATGAGAGTTAAATTTGCCCGTCCAGACACCTCCAGCTAGTCTCTCATTGGTTCTCCCTATTTCTGTTCATTTTCCGCAGAAATTGCAAACTGGGTCAAACAGGAGGTTAAAGGCACTGACTCTCTAAGTGGGGAGAGTGTTAGTAAAGCGTCTGGAATGTTGCACCCGAGTACCAGGGGTCGAAAACTGAGACACCTTTGAACACGTTTCCCAATCACACGGTGGATCATACTCTGGGTTCCACATGCATGTTTTAGCTGAAGGAAGAATCCCTTAAACCTGGAGAGTTGAGACCCATGGAATGGGTACCATGCAGTATGACTTCAAAGGGTCTGCATTTGCTCACCGATCCTCACCAATCCTATCACTGCTGCGTTTATGCCGCTGTACACACGCTTGATTCTCTTTCGGAGACATATAAATCCATAGGTTTTAACATTCTTACTAGTAAGGTATATTCTTAGGCGTTTAATATGGGGTTTTGAGTCCACTTCGTTGAGCAAGGAGTAGCTCTTGTCTATTACATATTTGGCTTATGGAACGGTATCTGTGCTAATTTCAATCTCTGGTTTTATGCAGCACCCCAACTCACCTTTCCCCTTAAGCAAGCATAAGTTGGTTTCCTACATTTGAGACCCTGTTCTCTTTTGTAATTCAGTTCCTGTGTAGCCAAGTTTACATTCCGTGTAGTAGTGATATCTTATGATGTTTCTTTTTCTGTGTGACTTATTTCACTTAGAATAATCGTACCTGAATCCACTCATTATGCTGCCACGTGCCTGATGACATAGATTTCATTGCTGAGTGATATTGCATTGTACGTAAGTACCACAACTTCTTTATCCATTTTTCGCTTTCTGCGATATTGAACTTGTACCGTAAACGAGGTTCTTGTAAACAGAGCCGTCCCAAACTTTGGGGTGGCTGTGTCTTTTTGATTTTAATTTCCCTAAGCTATAGGACCATAAGTGGAAGTGCCCTAGGCTCTGTTGCTTTGTTTTTTAGATGTTTCAGGAAACACCATACAATTCTCCAGAGTGGCTGTTGGCAATTTACATCCCGCCCATCAACATAACAAGGCTCCCAGTTCTCCATGGCCTGTCCTGCCTTTCTGGATTTTACACTTTGTTCAGATGGCCCTTTTGACCGGGGGGCAGTGAGACTTCATTGTAGTGCAGATTTCCTTTGCAAGCTTGCTTGGTTGGCCAAAAAGGGCGTATGCGTTTTTTCCTGAATATATTCAGGAAAAAACGCATACGCCCTTTTTGGCCAAGTGCATCCTTGTGGACGTTCTGCCTCTTTTCCTATGCTTTACATGCAATTCCAGTCTACCTCCTGAAATCGGTTTCCTGCAATTCTGCCCCGCTTTCAAGTCCTCTTGGCAGCCTTACTTCAATATATTTTTGGACGATAGCTGTCATTTATAACTCTGCAGGTCTGTGAATTACAGTGCCCCTGAGCTCCTTTCTTCAACTCGCTTTCTTGTGAGCTGGCCGCAACACCGCAGGATTGCTTCAGGCCCTAGTGTGGTTCCGGCATGGCACGCTGAGCCTTTGGTTAATTCCTCTTCCTGGTGGGAAATGAGAGTTAAATTTGCCCGTCCAGACACCTCCAGCTAGTCTCTCATTGGTTTTCCCTATTTCTGTTCATTTTCCGCAGAAATTGCAAACTGGGTCAAACAGGAGGTTAAAGGCACTGACTCTCTATGTGGGGAGAGTGTTAGTAAAGCGTCTGGAATGTTGCACCCGAGTACCAGGGGACGAAAACTGAGAGACATTTGAACACGTTTCCCCATCACACGGTGGATCATACTCTGGGTTCCACATGCATGTTTTAGCTGAAGGAAGAATCCCTTAAACCTGGAGAGTTGAGACCCATGGAATGGGTACCATGCAGTATGACTTCAAAGGGTCTACATTTGCTCACCGATCCTCACCAATCCTATCACTGCTGCGTTTTTGCCGCTGTACACACGCTTGATTCTCTTTCGGAGACATATAAATCCATAGGTTTTAAGATTCTTATTAGTAAGGTATATTCTTCGGCGTTTAATATGGGGTGTTGAGTCCACTTCATTGAGCAAGGAGTAGCTCTTGTCTATTACATATTTGGCTTATGGAACGGTATCTGTGCTACTTTCAATCTCTGGTTTTATGCAGCACTCCAACTCACCTTTCCCCTTAAGCAAGCATAAGTTGGTTTCCTACATTTGAGACCCTGTTCTGTTTTCGAATTCACTTCCTGTGTAGCCAAGTTTACATTCCGTGTAGTAGTGATATCTTATGATGTTTCTTTTTCTGTGTGACTTGTTTCACTTAGAATCATCGTACCTGAATCCACTCATTATGCTGCTACGGGCCTGATGACATAGATTTCATTGCTGAGTGATATTTCATTGTATGTAATACTACAACTTCTTTATCCATTTTTCGCTTTCTGCAATATTGAACTTGTACCGTAAACGAGGTTCTTGTAAACAGAGCGGCCCAAACTTTGGGGTGGCTGTGTCTTTTTGATTTTAATTTCCCTAAGCTATAGGACCATAAGTGGAAGTGCCCTAGGCTCTGTTGCTTTGTTTTTTAGATGTTTCAGGAAACACCATACACTTCTCCAGAGTGGCTGTTGGCAATTTACATCCCGCCCATCAGCATAACAAGGCTCCCAGTTCTCCATGGCCTGTCCTGCCTTTCTGGATTTTACACTTTGTTCAGATGGCCCTTTTGACCGGGGGGCAGTGAGACTTCATTGTAGTGCAGATTTCCTTTGCAAGCTTGCTTGGTTGGCCAAAAAGGGCGAATACGTTTTTTCCTGAATATATTCAGGAAAAAACGCATACGCCCTTTTTGGCCAAGTGCATCATTGTGGACGTTCTGCCTCTTTTCCTATGCTTTACATGCAATTCCAGTCTACCTCCTGAAATCGGTTTCCTGCAATTCTGCCCCGCTTTCAAGTCCTCTTGGCAGCCTTACTTCAATATATTTTTGGACGATAGCTGTCATTTATAACTCTGCAGGTCTGTGAATTACAGTGCCCCTGAGCTCCTTTCTTCAACTCGCTTTCTTGTGAGCTGACCGCAACACCGCAGGATTGCTTCAGGCCCTAGTGTGGTTCCGGCATGGCACGCTGAGCCTTTGGTTAATTCCTCTTCCTGGTGGGAAATGAGAGTTAAATTTGCCCGTCCAGACACCTCCAGCTAGTCTCTCATTGGTTCTCCCTATTACTGTTCATTTTCCGCAGAAATTGCAAACTGGGCCAAACAGGAGTTTAAAGGCACTGACTCTCCAAGTGGGGAGAGAGTTAGTAAAGGGTCTGGAATGTTGCACCCGAGTACCAGGGGACGAAAACTGAGACACCTTTGAACACGTTTCCCAATCACACGGTGGATCATACTCTGGGTTCCACATGCATGTTTTAGCTGAAGGAAGAATCCCTTAAACCTGGAGAGTTGAGACCCATGGAATGGGTACCATGCAATATGACTTCAAAGGGTCTGCATTTGCTCACCGATCCTCACCAATCCTATCACTGCTGCGTTTATGCCGCTGTACACACGCTTGATTCTCTTTCGGAGACATATAAATCCATAGGTTTTAAGATTCTTACTAGTCAGGTATATTCTTAGGCGTTTAATATGGGGTGTTGAGTCCACTTCGTTGAGCAAGGAGTAGCTCTTGTCTATTACATATTTGGCTTATGGAACGGTATCTGTGCTAATTTCAATCTCTGGTTTTATGCAGCACCCCAACTCACCTTTCCCCTTAAGCAAGCATAAGTTGGTTTTCTACATTTGAGAGCCTGTTCTGTTTTGTAATTCAGTTCCTGTGTAGCCAAGTTTACATTCCGTGTAGTAGTGATATCTTATGATGTTTCTTTTTCTGTGTGACTTATTTCACTTAGAATCATCATACCTGAATCCACTCATTATGCTGCTATGGGCCTGATGACATAGATTTCATTGCTGAGTGATATTGCATTGTACGTAAGTACCACAACTTCTTTATCCATTTTTCACTTTCTGTGATAATGAACTTGTACCGTAAACGAGGTTCTTGTAAACAGAGCCATCCCAAACTTTGGGGTGGCTGTGTCTTTTTGATTTTAATTTCCCTAAGCTATAGGACCATAAGTGGAGGTGCCCTAGGCTCTGTTGCTTTGTTTTTTAGATGTTCCAGGAAACACCATACACTTCTCCAGAGTGGCTGTTGGCAATTTACATCCCGCCCATCAGCATAACAAGGCTCCCAGTTCTCCATGGCCTCTCCTGCCTTTCTGGATTTTACAGTTTGATCAGATGTCCCTTTTGACCGGGGGGCAGTGAGACTTCATTGTAGTGCAGATTTCCTTTGCAAGCTTGCTTGGTTGGCCAAAAAGGGCGTATGCGTTTTTTCCTGAATATATTCAGGAAAAAACGCATACGCCCTTTTTGGCCAAGTGCATCATTGTGGACGTTCTGCCTCTTTTCCTATGCTTTACATGCAATTCCAGTCTACCTCCTGAAATCGGTTTCCTGCAATTCTGCCCCGCTTTCAAGTCCTCTTGGCAGCCTTACTTCAATATATTTTTGGACGATAGCTGTCATTTATAACTCTGCAGGTATGTGAATTACAGTGCCCCTGAGCTCCTTTCTTCAACTCACTTTCTTGTGAGCTGGCCGCAACACCGCAGGATTGCTTCAGTCCCTAGTGTGGTTCCGGCATGGCACGGTGAGCCTTTGGTTAATTCCTCTTCGTGGTGGGAAATGAGAGTTAAATTTGCCCGTCCAGACACCTCCAGCTAGTCTCTCATTGGTTGTCCCTATTTCTGTTCATTTTCCGCAGAAATTGCAAACTGGGTGAAACAGGTGGTTAAAGGCACTGACTATCTAAGTGGGGAGAGAGTTAGTAAAGCGTCTGGAATGTTGCACCTGAGTACCAGGGGACGAAAACTGAGACACATTTGAACACGTTTCCCCATCACACGGTGGATCATACTCTGGGTTCCACATGCATGTTTAGCTGAAGGAAGAATCCCTTAAACCTGGAAAGTTGAGACCCATGGAATGGGTACCATGCAGTATGACTTCAAAGGGTCTGCATTTGCTCACCGATCCTCACCAATCCTATCACTGCTGCATTTATGCCGCTGTACACAAGCTTGATTCTCTTTCGGAGACATATAAATCCATAGGTTTTAAGATTCTTACTAGTAAGGTATATACTTAGGCGTTTAATATGGGGTGTTGAGTCCACTTCGTTGAGCAAGGAGTAGCTCTTGTCTATTACATATTTGGCTTGTGGAACGGTATCTGTGCTAATTTCAATCTCTGGTTTTATGCAGCACCCCAACTCACCTTTCCCCTTAAGCAAGCATAAGTTGGTTTTCTACATTTGAGAGCCTGTTCTGTTTTGTAATTCAGTTCCTGTGTAGCCAAGTTTACATTCCATGTAGTAGTGATATCTTATGATGTTTCTTTTTCTGTGTGACTTATTTCACTTAGAATCATCGTACCTGAATCCACTCATTATGCTGCTATGGGCCTGATGACATAGATTTCATTCCTGAGTGATATTGCATTGTACGTAAGTACCACAACTTCTTTATCCATTTTTCGCTTTCTGTGATAATGAACTTGTACTGTAAACGAGGTTCTTGTAAACAGAGCCGTCCCAAACTTTGGGGTGGCTGTGTCTTTTTGATTTTAATTTCCCTAAGCTATAGGACCATAAGTGGAAGTGCCCTAGGCTCTGTTGCTTTGTTTTTTAGATGTTTCAGGAAACACCATACACTTCTCCAGAGTGGCTGTTGGCAATTTACATCCCGCCCATCAGCATAACAAGGCTCCCAGTTCTCCATGGCCTGTCCTGCCTTTCTGGATTTTACACTTTGTTCAGATGGCCCTTTTGACCGGGGGGCAGTGAGACTTCATTGTAGTGCAGATTTCCTTTGCAAGCTTGCTTGGTTGGCCAAAAAGGGCGTATGCGTTTTTTCCTGAATATATTCAGGAAAAAACGCATACGCCCTTTTTGGCCAAGTGCATCATTGTGGACGTTCTGCCTATTTTCCTATGCTTTACATGCAATTCCAGTCTACCTCCTGAAATCGGTTTCCTGCAATTCTGTCCCGCTTTCAAGTCCTCTTGGCAGCCTTACTTCAATATATTTTTGGACGATAGCTGTCATTTATAACTCTGCAGGTCTGTGAATTACAGTGCCCCTGAGCTCCTTTCTTCAGCTCGCTTTCTTGTGAGCTGGCCGCAACACCGCAGGATTGCTTCAGGCCCTAGTGTGGTTCCGGCATGGCACGCTGAGCCTTTGGTTAATTCCTCTTCCTGGTGGGAAATGAGAGTTAAATTTGCCCGTCCAGAAACCTCCAGCTAGTCTCTCATTGGTTCTCCCTATTCCTGTTCATTTTCCGCAGAAATTGCAAACTGGGACAAACAGGAAGTTAAAGGCACTGACTCTCCAAGTGGGGAGAGAGTACGTAAAGCGTCTGGAATGTTGCACCCGAGTACCAGGGGACGAAAACTGAGACACCTTTGAACACGTTTCCCAATCACACGGTGGATCATACTCTGGGTTCCACATGCATGTTTTAGCTGAAGGAAGAATCCCTTAAACCTGGAGAGTTGAGACCCATGGAATGGGTACCATGCAATATGGCTTCAAAGAGTATGCATTTGCTCACCGATCCTCACCAATCCTTTCACTGCTGCATTTATTGCGCTGTACACACGCTTGATTCTCCTTCGGAGACATATAAATCCATAGGTTTTAAGATACTTACTAGTCAGGTATATTCTTAGGCGTTTAATATGGGGTGTTGAGTCCACTTCGTTGAGCAAGGAGTAGCTCTTGTCTATTACATATTTGGCTTATGGAACGGTATCTGTGTTAATTTCAATCTCTGGTTTTATGCAGCACCCCAACTCACCTTTTCCCTTAAGCAAGCATAAGTTGGTTTTCTACATTTGAGACCCTGTTCTGTTTTGTAATTCAGTTCCTGTGTAGCCAAGTTTTCATTCCGTGTAGTAGTGATATCTTATGATGTTTCTTTTTCTGTGTGACTTATTTCACTTAGAATCATCATACCTGAATCCACTCATTATGCTGCTATGGGCCTGATGACATAGATTTCATTGCTGAGTGATATTGCATTGTACGTAAGTACCTCAACTTCTTTATCCATTTTTCACTTTCTGTGATAATGAACTTGTACCGTAAACGAGGTTCTTGTAAACAGAGCCGTCCCAAACTTTGGGGTGGCTGTGTCTTTTTGATTTTAATTTCCCTAAGCTATAGGACCATAAGTGGAAGTGCCCTAGGCTCTGTTGCTTTGTTTTTTAGATGTTTCAGGAAACACCATACACTTCTCCAGAGTGGCTGTTGGCAATTTACATCCCGCCCATCAGCATAACAAGGCTCCCAGTTCTCCATGGCCTCTCCTGCCTTTCTGGATTTTACAGTTTGATCAGATGTCCCTTTTGACCGGGGGGCAGTGAGACTTCATTGTAGTGCAGATTTCCTTTGCAAGCTTGCTTGGTTGGCCAAAAAGGGCGTATGCGTTTTTTCCTGAATATATTCAGGAAAAAACGCATACGCCCTTTTTGGCCAAGTGCATCATTGTGGACGTTCTGCCTCTTTTCCTATGCTTTACATGCAATTCCAGTCTACCTCCTGAAATCGGTTTCCTGCAATTCTGCCCCGCTTTCAAGTCCTCTTGGCAGCCTTACTTCAATATATTTTTGGACGATAGCTGTCATTTATAACTCTGCAGGTCTGTGAATTACAGTGCCCCTGAGCTCCTTTCTTCAACTCGCTTTCTTGTGAGCTGGCCGCAACACCGCAGGATTGCTTCAGGCCCTAGTGTGGTTCCGGCATGGCACGCTGAGCCTTTGGTTAATTCCTCTTCCTGGTGGGAAATGAGAGTTAAATTTGCCCGTCCAGACACCTCCAGCTAGTCTCTCAATGGTTCTCCCTATTTCTGTTCATTTTCCGCAGAAATTGCAAACTGGGTCAAACAGGAGTTTAAAGGCACTGACTATCTAAGTGGGGAGAGTGTTAGTAAAGCGTCTGGAATGTTGCACCCGAGTACCAGGGGTCGAAAACTGAGACACCTTTGAACACGTTTCCCAATCACACGGTGGATCATACTCTGGGTTCCACATGCATGTTTTAGCTGAAGGAAGAATCCCTTAAACCTGGAGAGTTGAGACCCATGGAATGGGTACCATGCAGTATGACTTCAAAGGGTCTGCATTTGCTCACCGATCCTCACCAATCCTATCACTGCTGCGTTTATGCCGCTGTACACACGCTTGATTCTCTTTCGGAGACATATAAATCCATAGGTTTTAAGATTCTTACTAGTAAGGTATATTCTTCGGCGTTTAATATGGGGTGTTGAGTCCACTTCATTGAGCAAGGAGTAGCTCTTGTCTATTACATATTTGGCTTATGGAACGGTATCTGTGCTAATTTCAATCTCTGGTTTTATGCAGCACCCCAACTCACCTTTCCCCTTAAGCAAGCATAAGTTGGTTTCCTACATTTGAGACCCTGTTCTGTTTTCTAATTCACTTCCTGTGTAGCCAAGTTTACATTCCGTGTAGTAGTGATATCTTATGATGTTTCTTTTTCTGTGTGACTTGTTTCACTTAGAATCATCGTACCTGAATCCACTCATTATGCTGCTACGGGCCTGATGACATAGATTTCATTGCTGAGTGATATTTCATTGTATGTAATACTACAACTTCTTTATCCATTTTTCGCTTTCTGCAATATTGAACTTGTACCGTAAACGAGGTTCTTGTAAACAGAGCCGTCCCAAACTTTGGGGTGGCTGTGTCTTTTTGATTTTAATTTCCCTAAGCTATAGGACCATAAGTGGAAGTGCCCTAGGCTCTGTTGCTTTGTTTTTTAGATGTTTCAGGAAACACCATACACTTCTCCAGAGTGGCTGTTGGCAATTTACATCCCGTCCATCAGCATAACAAGGCTCCCAGTTCTCCATGGCCTGTCCTGCCTTTCTGGATTTTACACTTTGTTCAGATGGCCCTTTTGACCGGGGGGCAGTGAGACTTCATTGTAGTGCAGATTTCCTTTGCAAGCTTGCTTGGTTGGCCAAAAAGGGCGTATGCGTTTTTTCCTGAATATATTCAGGAAAAAACGCATACGCCCTTTTTGGCCAAGTGCATCATTGTGGACGTTCTGCCTCTTTTCCTATGCTTTACATGCAATTCCAGTCTACCTCCTGAAATCGGTTTCCTGCAATTCTGCCCCGCTTTCAAGTCCTCTTGGCAGCCTTACTTCAATATATTTTTGGACGATAGCTGTCATTTATAACTCTGCAGGTCTGTGAATTACAGTGCCCCTGAGCTCCTTTCTTCAACTCGCTTTCTTGTGAGCTGGCCGCAACACCGCAGGATTTCTTCAGGCTCTAGTGTGGTTCCGGCATGGCACGCTGAGCCTTTGGTTAATTCCTCTTCGTGGTGGGAAATGAGAGTTAAATTTGCCCGTCCAGACACCTCCAGCTAGTCTCTCATTGGTTCTCCCTATTACTGTTCATTTTCCGCAGAAATTGCAAACTGGGCCAAACAGGAGGTTAAAGGCACTGACTCTCCAAGTGGGGAGAGAGTTAGTAAAGGGTCTGGAATGTTGCACCCGAGTACCAGGGGACGAAAACTGAGACACATTTGAACACGTTTCCCAATCACACGGTGGATCATACTCTGGGTTCCACATGCATGTTTAGCTGAAGGAAGAATCCCTTAAACCTGGAGAGTTGAGACCCATGGAATGGGTACCATGCAATATGACTTCAAAGGGTCTGCATTTGCTCACCGATCCTCACCAATCCTATCACTGCTGCGTTTATGCCGCTGTACACACGCTTGATTCTCTTTCGGAGACATATAAATCCATAGGTTTTAAGATTCTTACTAGTCAGGTATATTCTTAGGCGTTTAATATGGGGTGTTGAGTCCACTTCGTTGAGCAAGGAGTAGCTCTTGTCTATTACATATTTGGCTTATGGAACGGTATCTGTGCTAATTTCAATCTCTGGTTTTATGCAGCACCCCAACTCACCTTTCCCCTTAAGCAAGCATAAGTTGGTTTTCTACATTTGAGACCCTGTTCTGTTTTGTAATTCAGTTCCTGTGTAGCCAAGTTTACATTCCGTGTAGTAGTGATATCTTATGATGTTTCTTTTTCTGTGTGACTTATTTCACTTAGAATCATCGTACCTGAATCCACTCATTATGCTGCTATGGGCCTGATGACATAGATTTCATTGCTGAGTGATATTGCATTGTACGTAAGTACCACAACTTCTTTATCCATTTTTCGCTTTCTGTGATAATGAACTTGTACCGTAAACGAGGTTCTTGTAAACAGAGCTGTCCCAAACTTTGGGGTGGCTGTGTCTTTTTGATTTTAATTTCCCTAAGCTATAGGACCATAAGTGGAAGTGCCCTAGGCTCTGTTGCTTTGTTTTTTAGATGTTTCAGGAAACACCATACACTTCTCCAGAGTGGCTGTTGGCAATTTACATCCTTCCCATCAGCATAACAAGGCTCCCAGTTGTCCATGGCCTGTCCTGCCTTTCTGGATTTTACACTTTGTTCAGATGGCCCTTTTGACCGGGGGGCAGTGAGACTTCATTGTAGTGCAGATTTCCTTTGCAAGCTTGCTTGGTTGGCCAAAAAGGGCGTATGCGTTTTTTCCTGAATATATTCAGGAAAAAACGCATACGCCCTTTTTGGCCAAGTGTATCATTGTGGACGTTCTGCCTCTTTTCCTATGCTTTACATGCAATTCCAGTCTACCTCCTGAAATCGGTTTCCTGCAATTCTGCCCTACTTTCAAGTCCTCTTGGCAGCCTTACTTCAATATATTTTTGGACGATAGCTGTCATTTATAACTCTGCAGGTCTGTGAATTACAGTGCCCCTGAGCTCCTTTCTTCAACTCGCTTTCTTGTGAGCTGGCCGCAACACCGCAGGATTGCTTCAGGCCCTAGTGTGGTTCCGGCATGGCACGCTGAGCCTTTGGTTAATTCCTCTTCCTGGTGGGAAATGAGAGTTAAATTTGCCCGTCCAGACACCTCCAGCTAGTCTCTCATTGGTTCTCCCTATTTCTGTTCATTTTCCGCAGAAATTGCAAACTGGGTCAAACAGGAGGTTAAAGGCACTGACTATCTAAGTGGGGAGAGAGTTAGTAAAGCGTCTGGAATGTTGCACCTGAGTACCAGGGGACGAAAACTGAGACACATTTGAACACGTTTCCCCATCACACGGTGGATCATACTCTGGGTTCCACATGCATGTTTAGCTGAAGGAAGAATCCCTTAAACCTGGAAAGTTGAGACCCATGGAATGGGTACCATGCAGTATGACTTCAAAGGGTCTGCATTTGCTCACCGATCCTCACCAATCCTATCACTGCTGCGTTTATGCCGCTGTACACAAGCTTGATTCTCTTTCGGAGACATATAAATCCATAGGTTTTAAGATTCTTACTAGTCAGGTATATTCTTAGGCGTTTAATATGGGGTGTTGAGTCCACTTCGTTGAGCAAGGAGTAGCTCTTGTCTATTACATATTTGGCTTATGGAACGGTATCTGTGCTAATTTCAATCTCTGGTTTTATGCAGCACCCCAACTCACCTTTCCCCTTAAGCAAGCATAAGTTGGTTTTCTACATTTGAGACCCTGTTCTGTTTTGTAATTCAGTTCCTGTGTAGCCAAGTTTACATTCCGTGTAGTAGTGATATCTTATGATGTTTCTTTTTCTGTGTGACTTATTTCACTTAGAATCATCGTACCTGAATCCACTCATTATGCTGCTATGGGCCTGATGACATAGATTTCATTGCTGAGTGATATTGCATTGTACGTAAGTACCACAACTTCTTTATCCATTTTTCGCTTTCTGTGATAATGAACTTGTACCGTAAACGAGGTTCTTGTAAACAGAGCCGTCCCAAACTTTGGGGTGGCTGTGTCTTTTTGATTTTAATTTCCCTAAGCTATAGGACCATAAGTGGAAGTGCCCTAGGCTCTGTTGCTTTGTTTTTTAGATGTTTCAGGAAACACCATACACTTCTCCAGTGTGGCTGTTGGCAATTTACATCCTTCCCATCAGCATAACAAGGCTCCCAGTTGTCCATGGCCTGTCCTGCCTTTCTGGATTTTACACTTTGTTCAGATGGCCCTTTTGACCGGGGGGCAGTGAGAGTTCATTGTAGTGCAGATTTCCTTTGCAAGCTTGCTTGGTTGGCCAAAAAGGGCGTATGCGTTTTTTCCTGAATATATTCAGGAAAAAACGCATACGCCCTTTTTGGCCAAGTGCATCATTGTGGACGTTCTGCCTCTTTTCCTATGCTTTACATGCAATTCCAGTCTACCTCCTGAAATCGGTTTCCTGCAATTCTGCCCTGATTTCAAGTCCTCTTGGCAGCCTTACTTCAATATATTTTTGGACGATAGCTGTCATTTATAACTCTGCAGGTCTGTGAATTACAGTGCCCCTGAGCTCCTTTCTTCAACTCGCTTTCTTGTGAGCTGGCCGCAACACCGCAGGATTGCTTCAGGCCCTAGTGTGGTTCCGGCATGGCACGCTGAGCCTTTGGTTAATTCCTCTTCCTGGTGGGAAATGAGAGTTAAATTTGTCCGTCCAGACACCTCCAGCTAGTCTCTCATTGGTTGTCCCTATTTCTGTTCATTTTCTGCAGAAATTGCAAACTGGGTCAAACAGGAGGTTAAAGGCACTGACTATCTAAGTGGGGAGAGAGTTAGTAAAGCGTCTGGAATGTTGCACCTGAGTACCAGGGGACGAAAACTGAGAAACATTTGAACACGTTTCCCCATCACACGGTGGATCATACTCTGGGTTCCACATGCATGTTTAGCTGAAGGAAGAATCCCTTAAACCTGGAAAGTTGAGACCCATGGAATGGGTACCATGCAGTATGACTTCAAAGGGTCTGCATTTGCTCACCGATCCTCACCAATCCTATCACTGCTGCGTTTATGCCGCTGTACACAAGCTTGATTCTCTTTCGGAGACATATAAATCCATAGGTTTTAAGATTCTTACTAGTAAGGTATATTCTTAGGCGTTTAATATGGGGTGTTGAGTCCACTTCGTTGAGCAAGGAGTATCTCTTGTCTATTACATATTTGGCTTATGGAACGGTATCTGTGCTAATTTCAATCTCTGGTTTTATGCAGCACCCCAACTCACCTTTCCCCTTAAGCAAGCATAAGTTGGTTTTCTACATTTGAGACCCTGTTCTGTTTTGTAATTCAGTTCCTGTGTAGCCAAGTTTATATTCCGTGTAGTAGTGATATCTTATGATGTTTCTTTTTCTGTGTGACTTATTTCACTTAGAATCATCGTACCTGAATCCACTCATTATGCTGCTATGGGCCTGATGACATAGATTTCATTGCTGAGTGATATTGCATTGTACGTAAGTACCACAACTTCTTTATCCATTTTTCGCTTTCTGTGATAATGAACTTGTACCGTAAACGAGGTCCTTGTAAACAGAGCCGTCCCAAACTTTGGGGTGGCTGTGTCTTTTTGATTTTAATTTCCCTAAGCTATAGGACCATAAGTGGAAGTGCCCTAGGCTCTGTTGCTTTGTTTTTTAGATGTTTCAGGAAACACCATACACTTCTCCAGAGTGGCTGTTGGCAATTTACATCCTGCCCATCAGCATAACAAGGCTCCCAGTTCTCCATGGCCTGTCCTGCCTTTCTGGATTTTACACTTTGTACAGATGGCCCTTTTGACCGGGGGGCAGTGAGACTTCATTGTAGTGCAGATTTCCTTTGCAAGCTTGCTTGGTTGTCCAAAAAGGACGTATGCGTTTTTTCCTGAATATATTCAGGAAAAAACGCCTACGGTCTTTTTGGCCAAGTGCATCATTGTGGACGTTCTGCCTCTTTTCCTATGCTTTACATGCAATTCCAGTCTACCTCCTGAAATCGGTTTCCTGCAATTCTGCCCCGCTTTCAAGTCCTCTTGGCAGCCTTACTTCAATATATTTTTGGACGATAGCTGTCATTTATAACTCTGCAGGTTTGTGAGTGACAGTGCCCCTGAGCTCCTTTCTTCAACTCTCTTTCTTGTGAGCTGGCCGCAACACCGCAGGATTGCTTCAGGCCCTAGTGTGGTTCCGGCATGGCACGCTGAGCCTTTGGTTAATTCCTCTTCCTGGTGGGAAATGAGAGTTAAATTTGCCCGTGCAGACACCTCCAGCTAGTCTCTCATTGGTTCTCCCTATTTCTGTTCATTTTCCGCAGAAATTGCAAACTGGGTCAAACAGGAGGTTAAAGGCACTGACTATCTAAGTGGGGAGAGAGTTAGTAAAGCGTCTGGAATGTTGCACCTGAGTACCAGGGGACGAAAACTGAGACACATTTGAACACGTTTCCCCATCACACGGTGGATCATACTCTGGGTTCCACATGCATGTTTAGCTGAAGGAAGAATCCCTTAAACCTGGAAAGTTGAGACCCATGGAATGGGTACCATGCAGTATGACTTCAAAGGGTCTGCATTTGCTCACCGATCCTCACCAATCCTATCACTGCTGCGTTCATGCCGCTGTACACAAGCTTGATTCTCTTTCGGAGACATATAAATCCATAGGTTTTAAGATTCTTACTAGTAAGGTATATTCTTCGGCGTTTAATATGGGGTGTTGAGTCCACTTCATTGAGCAAGGAGTAGCTCTTGTCTATTACATATTTGGCTTATGGAACGGTATCTGTGCTAATTTCAATCTCTGGTTTTATGCAGCACCCCAACTCACCTTTCCCCTTAAGCAAGCATAAGTTGGTTTCCTACATTTGAGACCCTGTTCTGTTTTCTAATTCACTTCCTGTGTAGCCAAGTTTACATTCCGTGTAGTAGTGATATCTTATGATGTTTCTTTTTCTGTGTGACTTGTTTCACTTAGAATCATCGTACCTGAATCCACTCATTATGCTGCTACGGGCCTGATGACATAGATTTCATTGCTGAGTGATATTTCATTGTATGTAATACTACAACTTCTTTATCCATTTTACGCTTTCTGCAATATTGAACTTGTACCGTAAACGAGGTTCTTGTAAACAGAGCCGTCCCAAACTTTGGGGTGGCTGTGTCTTTTTGATTTTAATTTCCCTAAGCTATAGGACCATAAGTGGAAGTGCCCTAGGCTCTGTTGCTTTGTTTTTTAGATGTTTCAGGAAACACCATACACTTCTCCAGAGTGGCTGTTGGCAATTTACATCCCGCCCATCAGCATAACAAGGCTCCCAGTTCTCCATGGCCTGTCCTGCCTTTCTGGATTTTACACTTTGTTCAGATGGCCCTTTTGACCGGGGGGCAGTGAGACTTCATTGTAGTGCAGATTTCCTTTGCAAGCTTGCTTGGTTGGCCAAAAAGGGCGTATGCGTTTTTTCCTGAATATATTCAGGAAAAAACGCATACGCCCTTTTTGGCCAAGTGCATCATTGTGGACGTTCTGCCTCTTTTCCTATGCTTTACATGCAATTCCAGTCTACCTCCTGAAATCGGTTTCCTGCAATTCTGCCCCGCTTTCAAGTCCTCTTGGCAGCCTTACTTCAATATATTTTTGGACGATAGCTGTCATTTATAACTCTGCAGGTCTGTGAATTACAGTGCCCCTGAGCTCCTTTCTTCAACTCGCTTTCTTGTGAGCTGGCCGCAACACCGCAGGATTGCTTCAGGCCCTAGTGTGGTTCCGGCATGGCACGCTGAGCCTTTGGTTAATTCCTCTTCCTGGTGGGAAATGAGAGTTAAATTTGCCCGTCCAGACACCTCCAGCTAGTCTCTCATTGGTTCTCCCTATTACTGTTCATTTTCCGCAGAAATTGCAAACTGGGCCAAACAGGAGGTTAAAGGCACTGACTCTCCATGTGGGGAGAGAGTTAGTAAAGGGTCTGGAATGTTGCACCCGAGTACCAGGGGACGAAAACTGAGACACCTTTGAACACGTTTCCCAATCACACGGTGGATCATACTCTGGGTTCCACATGCATGTTTTAGCTGAAGGAAGAATCCCTTAAACCTGGAGAGTTGAGACCCATGGAATGGGTACCATGCAATATGACTTCAAAGGGTCTGCATTTGCTCACCGATCCTCACCAATCCTATCACTGCTGCGTTTATGCCGCTGTACACACGCTTGATTCTCTTTCGGAGACATATAAATCCATAGGTTTTAAGATTCTTACTAGTCAGGTATATTCTTAGGCGTTTAATATGGGGTGTTGAGTCCACTTCGTTGAGCAAGGAGTAGCTCTTGTCTATTACATATTTGGCTTATGGAACGGTATCTGTGCTAATTTCAATCTCTGGTTTTATGCAGCACCCCAACTCACCTTTCCCCTTAAGCAAGCATAAGTTGGTTTTCTACATTTGAGACCCTGTTCTGTTTTGTAATTCAGTTCCTGTGTAGCCAAGTTTACATTCCGTGTAGTAGTGATATCTTATGATGTTTCTTTTTCTGTGTGACTTATTTCACTTAGAATCATCGTACCTGAATCCACTCATTATGCTGCTATGGGCCTGATGACATAGATTTCATTGCTGAGTGATATTGCATTGTACGTAAGTACCACAACTTCTTTATCCATTTTTCGCTTTCTGTGATAATGAACTTGTACCGTAAACGAGGTTCTTGTAAACAGAGCCGTCCCAAACATTGGGGTGGCTGTGTCTTTTTGATTTTAATTTCCCTAAGCTATAGGACCATAAGTGGAAGTGCCCTAGGCTCTGTTGCTTTGTTTTTTAGATGTTTCAGGAAACACCATACACTTCTCCAGAGTGGCTGTTGGCAATTTACATCCTTCCCATCAGCATAACAAGGCTCCCAGTTGTCCATGGCCTGTCCTGCCTTTCTGGATTTTACACTTTGTTCAGATGGCCCTTTTGACCGGGGGGCAGTGAGACTTCATTGTAGTGCAGATTTCCTTTGCAAGCTTGCTTGGTTGGCCAAAAAGGGCGTATGCGTTTTTTCCTGAATATATTCAGGAAAAAACGCATATGCCCTTTTTGGCCAAGTGCATCATTGTGGACGTTCTGCCTCTTTTCCTATGCTTTACATGCAATTCCAGTCTACCTCCTGAAATCGGTTTCCTGCAATTCTGCCCTGCTTTCAAGTCCTCTTGGCAGCCTTACTTCAATATATTTTTGGACGATAGCTGTCATTTATAACTCTGCAGGTCTGTGAATTACAGTGCCCCTGAGCTCCTTTCTTCAACTCGCTTTCTTGTGAGCTGGCCGCAACACCGCAGGATTGCTTCAGGCCCTAGTGTGGTTCCGGCATGGCACGCTGAGCCTTTGGTTAATTCCTCTTCCTGGTGGGAAATGAGAGTTAAATTTGCCCGTCCAGACACCTCCAGCTAGTCTCTCATTGGTTGTCCCTATTTCTGTACATTTTCCGCAGAAATTGCAAACTGGGTCAAACAAGAGGTTAAAGGCACTGACTATCTAAGTGGGGAGAGAGTTAGTAAAGCGTCTGGAATGTTGCACCTGAGTACCAGGGGACGAAAACTGAGACACATTTGAACACGTTTCCCCATCACACGGTGGATCATACTCTGGGTTCCACATGCATGTTTAGCTGAAGGAAGAATCCCTTAAACCTGGAAAGTTGAGACCCATGGAATGGGTACCATGCAGTATGACTTCAAAGGGTCTGCATTTGCTCACCGATCCTCACCAATCCTATCACTGCTGCGTTTATGCCGCTGTACACAAGCTTGATTCTCTTTCGGAGACATATAAATCCATAGGTTTTAAGATTCTTACTAGTCAGGTATATTCTTAGGCGTTTAATATGGGGTGTTGAGTCCACTTCGTTGAGCAAGGAGTAGCTCTTGTCTATTACATATTTGGCTTATGGAACGGTATCTGTGCTAATTTCAATCTCTGGTTTTATGCAGCACCCCAACTCACCTTTCCCCTTAAGCAAGCATAAGTTGGTTTTCTACATTTGAGACCCTGTTCTGTTTTGTAATTCAGTTCCTGTGTAGCCAAGTTTACATTCCGTGTAGTAGTGATATCTTATGATGTTTCTTTTTCTGTGTGACTTATTTCACTTAGAATCATCGTACCTGAATCCACTCATTATGCTGCTATGGGCCTGATGACATAGATTTCATTGCTGAGTGATATTGCATTGTACGTAAGTACCACAACTTCTTTATCCATTTTTCGCTTTCTGTGATAATGAACTTGTACCGTAAACGAGGTTCTTGTAAACAGAGCCGTCCCAAACTTTGGGGTGGCTGTGTCTTTTTGATTTTAATTTCCCTAAGCTATAGGACCATAAGTGGAAGTGCCCTAGGCTCTGTTGCTTTGTTTTTTAGATGTTTCAGGAAACACCATACACTTCTCCAGAGTGGCTGTTGGCAATTTACATCCTTCCCATCAGCATAACAAGGCTCCCAGTTGTCCATGGCCTGTCCTGCCTTTCTGGATTTTACACTTTGTTCAGATGGCCCTTTTGACCGGGGGGCAGTGAGACTTCATTGTAGTGCAGATTTCCTTTGCAAGCTTGCTTGGTTGGCCAAAAAGGGCGTATGCGTTTTTTCCTGAATATATTCAGGAAAAAACGCATACGCCCTTTTTGGCCAAGTGCATCATTGTGGACGTTCTGCCTCTTTTCCTATGCTTTACATGCAATTCCAGTCTACCTCCTGAAATCGGTTTCCTGCAATTCTGCCCTGCTTTCAAGTCCTCTTGGCAGCCTTACTTCAATATATTTTTGGACGATAGCTGTCATTTATAACTCTGCAGGTCTGTGAATTACAGTGCCCCTGAGCTCCTTTCTTCAACTCGCTTTCTTGTGAGCTGGCCGCAACACCGCAGGATTGCTTCAGGCCCTAGTGTGGTTCCGGCATGGCACGCTGAGCCTTTGGTTAATTCCTCTTCCTGGTGGGAAATGAGAGTTAAATTTGCCCGTCCAGACACCTCCAGCTAGTCTCTCATTGGTTGTCCCTATTTCTGTTCATTTTCCGCAGAAATTGCAAACTGGGTCAAACAGGAGGTTAAAGGCACTGACTATCTAAGTGGGGAGAGAGTTAGTAAAGCGTCTGGAATGTTGCACCTGAGTACCAGGGGACGAAAACTGAGACACATTTGAACACGTTTCCCCATCACACGGGGGATCATACTCTGGGTTTCACATGCATGTTTAGCTGAAGGAAGAATCCCTTAAACCTGGAAAGTTGAGACCCATGGAATGGGTACCATGCAGTATGACTTCAAAGGGTCTGCATTTGCTCACCGATCCTGACCAATCCTATCACTGCTGCGTTTATGCCACTGTACACAAGCTTGATTCTCTTTCGGAGACATATAAATCCATAGGTTTTAAGATTCTTACTAGTAAGGTATATTCTTAGGCGTTTAATATGGGGTGTTGAGTCCACTTCGTTGAGCAAGGAGTAGCTCTTGTCTATTACATATTTGGCTTATGGAACGGTATCTGTGCTAATTTCAATCTCTGGTTTTATGCAGCACCCCAACTCACCTTTCCCCTTAAGCAAGCATAAGTTGGTTTTCTACATTTGAGAGCCTGTTCTGTTTTGTAATTCAGTTCCTGTGTAGCCAAGTTTACATTCCATGTAGTAGTGATATCTTATGATGTTTCTTTTTCTGTGTGATTTATTTCACTTAGAATCATCGTACCTGAATCCACTCATTATGCTGCTATGGGCCTGATGACATAGATTTCATTGCTGAGTGATATTGCATTGTACGTAAGTACCACAACTTCTTTATCCATTTTTCGCTTTCTGTGATAATGAACTTGTACCGTAAACGAGGTTCTTGTAAACAGAGCCGTCCCAAACTTTGGGGTGGCTGTGTCTTTTTGATTTTAATTTCCCTAAGCTATAGGACCATAAGTGGAAGTGCCCTAGGCTCTGTTGCTTTGTTTTTTAGATGTTTCAGGAAACACCATACACTTCTCCAGAGTGGCTGTTGGCAATTTACATCCCGCCCATCAGCATAACAAGGCTCCCAGTTCTCCATGGCCTGTCCTGCCTTTCTGGATTTTACACTTTGTTCAGATGGCCCTTTTGACCGGGGGGCAGTGAGACTTCATTGTAGTGCAGATTTCCTTTGCAAGCTTGCTTGGTTGGCCAAAAAGGGCGTATGCGTTTTTTCCTGAATATATTCAGGAAAAAACGCATACGCCCTTTTTGGCCAAGTGCATCATTGTGGACGTTCTGCCTCTTTTCCTATGCTTTACATGCAATTCCAGTCTACCTCCTGAAATCGGTTTCCTGCAATTCTGCCCCGCTTTCAAGTCCTCTTGGCAGCCTTACTTCAATATATTTTTGGACGATAGCTGTCATTTATAACTCTGCAGGTCTGTGAATTACAGTGCCCCTGAGCTCCTTTCTTCAACTCGCTTTCTTGTGAGCTGGCCGCAACACCGCAGGATTGCTTCAGGCCCTAGTGTGGTTCCGGCATGGCACGCTGAGCCTTTGGTTAATTCCTCTTCCTGGTGGGAAATGAGAGTTAAATTTGCCCGTCCAGACACCTCCAGCTAGTCTCTCATTTGTTCTCCCTATTCCTGTTCATTTTCCGCAGAAATTGCAAACTGGGACAAACAGGAGGTTAAAGGCACTGACTCTCCAAGTGGGGAGAGAGTAAGTAAAGCGTCTGGAATGTTGCACCCGAGTACCAGGGGACGAAAACTGAGACACCTTTGAACACGTTTCCCAATCACACGGTCGATCATACTCTGGGTTCCACATGCATGTTTTAGCTGAAGGAAGAATCCCTTAAACCTGGAGAGTTGAGACCCATGGAATGGGTACCATGCAATATGGCTTCAAAGAGTATGCATTTGCTCACCGATCCTCACCAGTCCTTTCACTGCTGCATTTATTGCGCTGTACACACGCTTGATTCTCCTTCGGAGACATATAAATCCATAGGTTTTAAGATACTTACTAGTCAGGTATATTCTTAGGCGTTTAATATGGGGTGTTGAGTCCACTTCGTTGAGCAAGGAGTAGCTCTTGTCTATTACATATTTGGCTTATGGAACGGTATCTGTGCTAATTTCAATCTCTGGTTTTATGCAGCACCCCAACTCACCTTTCCCCTTAAGCAAGCATAAGTTGGTTTTCTACATTTGAGACCCTGTTCTGTTTTGTAATTCAGTTCCTGTGTAGCCAAGTTTACATTCCGTGTAGTAGTGATATCTTATGATGTTTCTTTTTCTGTGTGACTTATTTCACTTAGAATCATCGTACCTGAATCCACTCATTATGCTGCTATGGGCCTGATGACATAGATTTCATTGCTGAGTGATATTGCATTGTACGTAAGTACCACAACTTCTTTATCCATTTTTCGCTTTCTGTGATAATGAACTTGTACCGTAAACGAGGTTCTTGTAAACAGAGCCGTCCCAAACTTTGGGGTGGCTGTGTCTTTTTGATTTTAATTTCCCTAAGCTATAGGACCATAAGTGGAAGTGCCCTAGGCTCTGTTGCTTTGTTTTTTAGATGTTTCAGGAAACACCATACACTTCTCCAGTGTGGCTGTTGGCAATTTACATCCTTCCCATCAGCATAACAAGGCTCCCAGTTGTCCATGGCCTGTCCTGCCTTTCTGGATTTTACACTTTGTTCAGATGGCCCTTTTGACCGGGGGGCAGTGAGAGTTCATTGTAGTGCAGATTTCCTTTGCAAGCTTGCTTGGTTGGCCAAAAAGGGCGTATGCGTTTTTTCCTGAATATATTCAGGAAAAAACGCATACGCCCTTTTTGGCCAAGTGCATCATTGTGGACGTTCTGCCTCTTTTCCTATGCTTTACATGCAATTCCAGTCTACCTCCTGAAATCGGTTTCCTGCAATTCTGCCCTGATTTCAAGTCCTCTTGGCAGCCTTACTTCAATATATTTTTGGACGATAGCTGTCATTTATAACTCTGCAGGTCTGTGAATTACAGTGCCCCTGAGCTCCTTTCTTCAACTCGCTTTCTTGTGAGCTGGCCGCAACACCGCAGGATTGCTTCAGGCCCTAGTGTGGTTCCGGCATGGCACGCTGAGCCTTTGGTTAATTCCTCTTCCTGGTGGGAAATGAGAGTTAAATTTGCCCGTCCAGACACCTCCAGCTAGTCTCTCATTGGTTGTCCCTATTTCTGTTCATTTTCTGCAGAAATTGCAAACTGGGTCAAACAGGAGGTTAAAGGCACTGACTATCTAAGTGGGGAGAGAGTTAGTAAAGCGTCTGGAATGTTGCACCTGAGTACCAGGGGACGAAAACTGAGAAACATTTGAACACGTTTCCCCATCACACGGTGGATCATACTCTGGGTTCCACATGCATGTTTAGCTGAAGGAAGAATCCCTTAAACCTGGAAAGTTGAGACCCATGGAATGGGTACCATGCAGTATGACTTCAAAGGGTCTGCATTTGCTCACCGATCCTCACCAATCCTATCACTGCTGCGTTTATGCCGCTGTACACAAGCTTGATTCTCTTTCGGAGACATATAAATCCATAGGTTTTAAGATTCTTACTAGTAAGGTATATTCTTAGGCGTTTAATATGGGGTGTTGAGTCCACTTCGTTGAGCAAGGAGTATCTCTTGTCTATTACATATTTGGCTTATGGAACGGTATCTGTGCTAATTTCAATCTCTGGTTTTATGCAGCACCCCAACTCACCTTTCCCCTTAAGCAAGCATAAGTTGGTTTTCTACATTTGAGACCCTGTTCTGTTTTGTAATTCAGTTCCTGTGTAGCCAAGTTTATATTCCGTGTAGTAGTGATATCTTATGATGTTTCTTTTTCTGTGTGACTTATTTCACTTAGAATCATCGTACCTGAATCCACTCATTATGCTGCTATGGGCCTGATGACATAGATTTCATTGCTGAGTGATATTGCATTGTACGTAAGTACCACAACTTCTTTATCCATTTTTCGCTTTCTGTGATAATGAACTTGTACCGTAAACGAGGTCCTTGTAAACAGAGCCGTCCCAAACTTTGGGGTGGCTGTGTCTTTTTGATTTTAATTTCCCTAAGCTATAGGACCATAAGTGGAAGTGCCCTAGGCTCTGTTGCTTTGTTTTTTAGATGTTTCAGGAAACACCATACACTTCTCCAGAGTGGCTGTTGGCAATTTACATCCTGCCCATCAGCATAACAAGGCTCCCAGTTCTCCATGGCCTGTCCTGCCTTTCTGGATTTTACACTTTGTACAGATGGCCCTTTTGACCGGGGGGCAGTGAGACTTCATTGTAGTGCAGATTTCCTTTGCAAGCTTGCTTGGTTGTCCAAAAAGGACGTATGCGTTTTTTCCTGAATATATTCAGGAAAAAACGCCTACGGTCTTTTTGGCCAAGTGCATCATTGTGGACGTTCTGCCTCTTTTCCTATGCTTTACATGCAATTCCAGTCTACCTCCTGAAATCGGTTTCCTGCAATTCTGCCCCGCTTTCAAGTCCTCTTGGCAGCCTTACTTCAATATATTTTTGGACGATAGCTGTCATTTATAACTCTGCAGGTTTGTGAGTGACAGTGCCCCTGAGCTCCTTTCTTCAACTCTCTTTCTTGTGAGCTGGCCGCAACACCGCAGGATTGCTTCAGGCCCTAGTGTGGTTCCGGCATGGCACGCTGAGCCTTTGGTTAATTCCTCTTCCTGGTGGGAAATGAGAGTTAAATTTGCCCGTGCAGACACCTCCAGCTAGTCTCTCATTGGTTCTCCCTATTTCTGTTCATTTTCCGCAGAAATTGCAAACTGGGTCAAACAGGAGGTTAAAGGCACTGACTATCTAAGTGGGGAGAGAGTTAGTAAAGCGTCTGGAATGTTGCACCTGAGTACCAGGGGACGAAAACTGAGACACATTTGAACACGTTTCCCCATCACACGGTGGATCATACTCTGGGTTCCACATGCATGTTTAGCTGAAGGAAGAATCCCTTAAACCTGGAAAGTTGAGACCCATGGAATGGGTACCATGCAGTATGACTTCAAAGGGTCTGCATTTGCTCACCGATCCTCACCAATCCTATCACTGCTGCGTTCATGCCGCTGTACACAAGCTTGATTCTCTTTCGGAGACATATAAATCCATAGGTTTTAAGATTCTTACTAGTAAGGTATATTCTTCGGCGTTTAATATGGGGTGTTGAGTCCACTTCATTGAGCAAGGAGTAGCTCTTGTCTATTACATATTTGGCTTATGGAACGGTATCTGTGCTAATTTCAATCTCTGGTTTTATGCAGCACCCCAACTCACCTTTCCCCTTAAGCAAGCATAAGTTGGTTTCCTACATTTGAGACCCTGTTCTGTTTTCTAATTCACTTCCTGTGTAGCCAAGTTTACATTCCGTGTAGTAGTGATATCTTATGATGTTTCTTTTTCTGTGTGACTTGTTTCACTTAGAATCATCGTACCTGAATCCACTCATTATGCTGCTACGGGCCTGATGACATAGATTTCATTGCTGAGTGATATTTCATTGTATGTAATACTACAACTTCTTTATCCATTTTACGCTTTCTGCAATATTGAACTTGTACCGTAAACGAGGTTCTTGTAAACAGAGCCGTCCCAAACTTTGGGGTGGCTGTGTCTTTTTGATTTTAATTTCCCTAAGCTATAGGACCATAAGTGGAAGTGCCCTAGGCTCTGTTGCTTTGTTTTTTAGATGTTTCAGGAAACACCATACACTTCTCCAGAGTGGCTGTTGGCAATTTACATCCCGCCCATCAGCATAACAAGGCTCCCAGTTCTCCATGGCCTGTCCTGCCTTTCTGGATTTTACACTTTGTTCAGATGGCCCTTTTGACCGGGGGGCAGTGAGACTTCATTGTAGTGCAGATTTCCTTTGCAAGCTTGCTTGGTTGGCCAAAAAGGGCGTATGCGTTTTTTCCTGAATATATTCAGGAAAAAACGCATACGCCCTTTTTGGCCAAGTGCATCATTGTGGACGTTCTGCCTCTTTTCCTATGCTTTACATGCAATTCCAGTCTACCTCCTGAAATCGGTTTCCTGCAATTCTGCCCCGCTTTCAAGTCCTCTTGGCAGCCTTACTTCAATATATTTTTGGACGATAGCTGTCATTTATAACTCTGCAGGTCTGTGAATTACAGTGCCCCTGAGCTCCTTTCTTCAACTCGCTTTCTTGTGAGCTGGCCGCAACACCGCAGGATTGCTTCAGGCCCTAGTGTGGTTCCGGCATGGCACGCTGAGCCTTTGGTTAATTCCTCTTCCTGGTGGGAAATGAGAGTTAAATTTGCCCGTCCAGACACCTCCAGCTAGTCTCTCATTGGTTCTCCCTATTACTGTTCATTTTCCGCAGAAATTGCAAACTGGGCCAAACAGGAGGTTAAAGGCACTGACTCTCCATGTGGGGAGAGAGTTAGTAAAGGGTCTGGAATGTTGCACCCGAGTACCAGGGGACGAAAACTGAGACACCTTTGAACACGTTTCCCAATCACACGGTGGATCATACTCTGGGTTCCACATGCATGTTTTAGCTGAAGGAAGAATCCCTTAAACCTGGAGAGTTGAGACCCATGGAATGGGTACCATGCAATATGACTTCAAAGGGTCTGCATTTGCTCACCGATCCTCACCAATCCTATCACTGCTGCGTTTATGCCGCTGTACACACGCTTGATTCTCTTTCGGAGACATATAAATCCATAGGTTTTAAGATTCTTACTAGTCAGGTATATTCTTAGGCGTTTAATATGGGGTGTTGAGTCCACTTCGTTGAGCAAGGAGTAGCTCTTGTCTATTACATATTTGGCTTATGGAACGGTATCTGTGCTAATTTCAATCTCTGGTTTTATGCAGCACCCCAACTCACCTTTCCCCTTAAGCAAGCATAAGTTGGTTTTCTACATTTGAGACCCTGTTCTGTTTTGTAATTCAGTTCCTGTGTAGCCAAGTTTACATTCCGTGTAGTAGTGATATCTTATGATGTTTCTTTTTCTGTGTGACTTATTTCACTTAGAATCATCGTACCTGAATCCACTCATTATGCTGCTATGGGCCTGATGACATAGATTTCATTGCTGAGTGATATTGCATTGTACGTAAGTACCACAACTTCTTTATCCATTTTTCGCTTTCTGTGATAATGAACTTGTACCGTAAACGAGGTTCTTGTAAACAGAGCCGTCCCAAACATTGGGGTGGCTGTGTCTTTTTGATTTTAATTTCCCTAAGCTATAGGACCATAAGTGGAAGTGCCCTAGGCTCTGTTGCTTTGTTTTTTAGATGTTTCAGGAAACACCATACACTTCTCCAGAGTGGCTGTTGGCAATTTACATCCTTCCCATCAGCATAACAAGGCTCCCAGTTGTCCATGGCCTGTCCTGCCTTTCTGGATTTTACACTTTGTTCAGATGGCCCTTTTGACCGGGGGGCAGTGAGACTTCATTGTAGTGCAGATTTCCTTTGCAAGCTTGCTTGGTTGGCCAAAAAGGGCGTATGCGTTTTTTCCTGAATATATTCAGGAAAAAACGCATATGCCCTTTTTGGCCAAGTGCATCATTGTGGACGTTCTGCCTCTTTTCCTATGCTTTACATGCAATTCCAGTCTACCTCCTGAAATCGGTTTCCTGCAATTCTGCCCTGCTTTCAAGTCCTCTTGGCAGCCTTACTTCAATATATTTTTGGACGATAGCTGTCATTTATAACTCTGCAGGTCTGTGAATTACAGTGCCCCTGAGCTCCTTTCTTCAACTCGCTTTCTTGTGAGCTGGCCGCAACACCGCAGGATTGCTTCAGGCCCTAGTGTGGTTCCGGCATGGCACGCTGAGCCTTTGGTTAATTCCTCTTCCTGGTGGGAAATGAGAGTTAAATTTGCCCGTCCAGACACCTCCAGCTAGTCTCTCATTGGTTGTCCCTATTTCTGTACATTTTCCGCAGAAATTGCAAACTGGGTCAAACAGGAGGTTAAAGGCACTGACTATCTAAGTGGGGAGAGAGTTAGTAAAGCGTCTGGAATGTTGCACCTGAGTACCAGGGGACGAAAACTGAGACACATTTGAACACGTTTCCCCATCACACGGTGGATCATACTCTGGGTTCCACATGCATGTTTAGCTGAAGGAAGAATCCCTTAAACCTGGAAAGTTGAGACCCATGGAATGGGTACCATGCAGTATGACTTCAAAGGGTCTGCATTTGCTCACCGATCCTCACCAATCCTATCACTGCTGCGTTTATGCCGCTGTACACAAGCTTGATTCTCTTTCGGAGACATATAAATCCATAGGTTTTAAGATTCTTACTAGTCAGGTATATTCTTAGGCGTTTAATATGGGGTGTTGAGTCCACTTCGTTGAGCAAGGAGTAGCTCTTGTCTATTACATATTTGGCTTATGGAACGGTATCTGTGCTAATTTCAATCTCTGGTTTTATGCAGCACCCCAACTCACCTTTCCCCTTAAGCAAGCATAAGTTGGTTTTCTACATTTGAGACCCTGTTCTGTTTTGTAATTCAGTTCCTGTGTAGCCAAGTTTACATTCCGTGTAGTAGTGATATCTTATGATGTTTCTTTTTCTGTGTGACTTATTTCACTTAGAATCATCGTACCTGAATCCACTCATTATGCTGCTATGGGCCTGATGACATAGATTTCATTGCTGAGTGATATTGCATTGTACGTAAGTACCACAACTTCTTTATCCATTTTTCGCTTTCTGTGATAATGAACTTGTACCGTAAACGAGGTTCTTGTAAACAGAGCCGTCCCAAACTTTGGGGTGGCTGTGTCTTTTTGATTTTAATTTCCCTAAGCTATAGGACCATAAGTGGAAGTGCCCTAGGCTCTGTTGCTTTGTTTTTTAGATGTTTCAGGAAACACCATACACTTCTCCAGAGTGGCTGTTGGCAATTTACATCCTTCCCATCAGCATAACAAGGCTCCCAGTTGTCCATGGCCTGTCCTGCCTTTCTGGATTTTACACTTTGTTCAGATGGCCCTTTTGACCGGGGGGCAGTGAGACTTCATTGTAGTGCAGATTTCCTTTGCAAGCTTGCTTGGTTGGCCAAAAAGGGCGTATGCGTTTTTTCCTGAATATATTCAGGAAAAAACGCATACGCCCTTTTTGGCCAAGTGCATCATTGTGGACGTTCTGCCTCTTTTCCTATGCTTTACATGCAATTCCAGTCTACCTCCTGAAATCGGTTTCCTGCAATTCTGCCCTGCTTTCAAGTCCTCTTGGCAGCCTTACTTCAATATATTTTTGGACGATAGCTGTCATTTATAACTCTGCAGGTCTGTGAATTACAGTGCCCCTGAGCTCCTTTCTTCAACTCGCTTTCTTGTGAGCTGGCCGCAACACCGCAGGATTGCTTCAGGCCCTAGTGTGGTTCCGGCATGGCACGCTGAGCCTTTGGTTAATTCCTCTTCCTGGTGGGAAATGAGAGTTAAATTTGCCCGTCCAGACACCTCCAGCTAGTCTCTCATTGGTTGTCCCTATTTCTGTTCATTTTCCGCAGAAATTGCAAACTGGGTCAAACAGGAGGTTAAAGGCACTGACTATCTAAGTGGGGAGAGAGTTAGTAAAGCGTCTGGAATGTTGCACCTGAGTACCAGGGGACGAAAACTGAGACACATTTGAACACGTTTCCCCATCACACGGGGGATCATACTCTGGGTTTCACATGCATGTTTAGCTGAAGGAAGAATCCCTTAAACCTGGAAAGTTGAGACCCATGGAATGGGTACCATGCAGTATGACTTCAAAGGGTCTGCATTTGCTCACCGATCCTCACCAATCCTATCACTGCTGCGTTTATGCCACTGTACACAAGCTTGATTCTCTTTCGGAGACATATAAATCCATAGGTTTTAAGATTCTTACTAGTAAGGTATATTCTTAGGCGTTTAATATGGGGTGTTGAGTCCACTTCGTTGAGCAAGGAGTAGCTCTTGTCTATTACATATTTGGCTTATGGAACGGTATCTGTGCTAATTTCAATCTCTGGTTTTATGCAGCACCCCAACTCACCTTTCCCCTTAAGCAAGCATAAGTTGGTTTTCTACATTTGAGAGCCTGTTCTGTTTTGTAATTCAGTTCCTGTGTAGCCAAGTTTACATTCCATGTAGTAGTGATATCTTATGATGTTTCTTTTTCTGTGTGATTTATTTCACTTAGAATCATCGTACCTGAATCCACTCATTATGCTGCTATGGGCCTGATGACATAGATTTCATTGCTGAGTGATATTGCATTGTACGTAAGTACCACAACTTCTTTATCCATTTTTCGCTTTCTGTGATAATGAACTTGTACCGTAAACGAGGTTCTTGTAAACAGAGCCGTCCCAAACTTTGGGGTGGCTGTGTCTTTTTGATTTTAATTTCCCTAAGCTATAGGACCATAAGTGGAAGTGCCCTAGGCTCTGTTGCTTTGTTTTTTAGATGTTTCAGGAAACACCATACACTTCTCCAGAGTGGCTGTTGGCAATTTACATCCCGCCCATCAGCATAACAAGGCTCCCAGTTCTCCATGGCCTGTCCTGCCTTTCTGGATTTTACACTTTGTTCAGATGGCCCTTTTGACCGGGGGGCAGTGAGACTTCATTGTAGTGCAGATTTCCTTTGCAAGCTTGCTTGGTTGGTCAAAAAGGGCGTATGCGTTTTTTCCTGAATATATTCAGGAAAAAACGCATACGCCCTTTTTGGCCAAGTGCATCATTGTGGACGTTCTGCCTCTTTTCCTATGCTTTACATGCAATTCCAGTCTACCTCCTGAAATCGGTTTCCTGCAATTCTGCCCCGCTTTCAAGTCCTCTTGGCAGCCTTACTTCAATATATTTTTGGACGATAGCTGTCATTTATAACTCTGCAGGTCTGTGAATTACAGTGCCCCTGAGCTCCTTTCTTCAACTCGCTTTCTTGTGAGCTGGCCGCAACACCGCAGGATTGCTTCAGGCCCTAGTGTGGTTCCGGCATGGCACGCTGAGCCTTTGGTTAATTCCTCTTCCTGGTGGGAAATGAGAGTTAAATTTGCCCGTCCAGACACCTCCAGCTAGTCTCTCATTTGTTCTCCCTATTCCTGTTCATTTTCCGCAGAAATTGCAAACTGGGACAAACAGGAGGTTAAAGGCACTGACTCTCCAAGTGGGGAGAGAGTAAGTAAAGCGTCTGGAATGTTGCACCCGAGTACCAGGGGACGAAAACTGAGACACCTTTGAACACGTTTCCCAATCACACGGTCGATCATACTCTGGGTTCCACATGCATGTTTTAGCTGAAGGAAGAATCCCTTAAACCTGGAGAGTTGAGACCCATGGAATGGGTACCATGCAATATGGCTTCAAAGAGTATGCATTTGCTCACCGATCCTCACCAGTCCTTTCACTGCTGCATTTATTGCGCTGTACACACGCTTGATTCTCCTTCGGAGACATATAAATCCATAGGTTTTAAGATACTTACTAGTCAGGTATATTCTTAGGCGTTTAATATGGGGTGTTGAGTCCACTTCGTTGAGCAAGGAGTAGCTCTTGTCTATTACATATTTGGCTTATGGAACGGTATCTGTGCTAATTTCAATCTCTGGTTTTATGCAGCACCCCAACTCACCTTTCCCCTTAAGCAAGCATAAGTTGGTTTTCTACATTTGAGACCCTGTTCTGTTTTGTAATTCAGTTCCTGTGTAGCCAAGTTTACATTCCGTGTAGTAGTGATATCTTATGATGTTTCTTTTTCTGTGTGACTTATTTCACTTAGAATCATCATACCTGAATCCACTCATTATGCTGCTATGGGCCTGATGACATAGATTTCATTGCTGAGTGATATTGCATTGTACGTAAGTACCACAACTTCTTTATCCATTTTTCACTTTCTGTGATAATGAACTTGTACCGTAAACGAGGTTCTTGTAAACAGAGCCGTCCCAAACTTTGGGGTGGCTGTGTCTTTTTGATTTTAATTTCCCTAAGCTATAGGACCATAAGTGGAAGTGCCCTAGGCTCTGTTGCTTTGTTTTTTAGATGTTTCAGGAAACACCATACACTTCTCCAGAGTGGCTGTTGGCAATTTACATCCCGCCCATCAGCATAACAAGGCTCCCAGTTCTCCATGGCCTGTCCTGCCTTTCTGGATTTTACACTTTGTTCAGATGGCCCTTTTGACCGGGGGGCAGTGAGACTTCATTTTAGTGCAGATTTCCTTTGCAAGCTTGCTTGGTTGGCCAAAAAGGGCGTATGCGTTTTTTCCTGAATATATTCAGGAAAAAACGCATACGCCCTTTTTGGCCAAGTGCATCCTTGTGGACGTTCTGCCTCTTTTCCTATGCTTTACATGCAATTCCAGTCTACCTCCTGAAATCGGTTTCCTGCAATTCTGCCCCGCTTTCAAGTCCTCTTGGCAGCCTTACTTCAATATATTTTTGGACGATAGCTGTCATTTATAACTCTGCAGGTCTGTGAATTACAGTGCCCCTGAGCTCCTTTCTTCAACTCGCTTTCTTGTGAGCTGGCCGCAACACCGCAGGATTGCTTCAGGCCCTAGTGTGGTTCCGGCATGGCACGCTGAGCCTTTGGTTAATTCCTCTTCCTGGTGGGAAATGAGAGTTAAATTTGCCCGTCCAGACACCTCCAGCTAGTCTCTCATTGGTTGTCCCTATTTCTGTTCATTTTCCGCAGAAATTGCAAACTGGGTCAAACAGGAGGTTAAAGGCACTGACTATCTAAGTGGGGAGAGAGTTAGTAAAGCGTCTGGAATGTTGCACCTGAGTACCAGGGGACGAAAACTGAGACACATTTGAACACGTTTCCCCATCACACGGTGGATCATACTCTGGGTTCCACATGCATGTTTAGCTGAAGGAAGAATCCCTTAAACCTGGAAAGTTGAGACCCATGGAATGGGTACCATGCAGTATGACTTCAAAGGGTCTGCATTTGCTCACCGATCCTCACCAATCCTATCACTGCTGCGTTTATGCCGCTGTACACAAGCTTGATTCTCTTTCGGAGACATATAAATCCATAGGTTTTAAGATTCTTACTAGTCAGGTATATTCTTAGGCGTTTAATATGGGGTGTTGAGTCCACTTCGTTGAGCAAGGAGTAGCTCTTGTCTATTACATATTTGGCTTATGGAACGGTATCTGTGCTAATTTCAATCTCTGGTTTTATGCAGCACCCCAACTCACCTTTCCCCTTAAGCAAGCATAAGTTGGTTTCCTACATTTGAGACCCTGTTCTGTTTTCTAATTCACTTCCTGTGTAGCCAAGTTTACATTCTGTGTAGTAGTGATATCTTATGATGTTTCTTTTTCTGTGTGACTTGTTTCACTTAGAATCATCGTACCTGAATCCACTCATTATGCTGCTACGGGCCTGATGACATAGATTTCATTGCTGAGTGATATTTCATTGTATGTAATACTACAACTTCTTTATCCATTTTTTGCTTTCTGCAATATTGAACTTGTACCCTAAACGAGGTTCTTGTAAACAGAGCCATCCCAAACTTTGGGGTGGCTGTGTCTTTTTGATTTTAATTTCCCTAAGCTATAGGACCATAAGTGGAAGTGCCCTAGGCTCTGTTGCTTTGTTTTTTAGATGTTTCAGGAAACACCATACACTTCTCCAGAGTGGCTGTTGGCAATTTACATCCCGCCCATCAGCATAACAAGGCTCCCAGTTCTCCATGGCCTGTCCTGCCTTTCTGGATTTTACACTTTGTTCAGATGGCCCTTTTGACCGGGGGGCAGTGAGACTTCATTGTAGTGCAGATTTCCTTTGCAAGCTTGCTTGGTTGGCCAAAAAGGGCGTATGCGTTTTTTCCTGAATATATTCAGGAAAAAACGCATACGCCCTTTTTGGCCAAGTGCATCATTGTGGACGTTCTGCCTCTTTTCCTATGCTTTACATGCAATTCCAGTCTACCTCCTGAAATCGGTTTCCTGCAATTCTGCCCCGCTTTCAAGTCCTCTTGGCAGCCTTACTTCAATATATTTTTGGACGATAGCTGTCATTTATAACTCTGCAGGTCTGTGAATTACAGTGCCCCTGAGCTCCTTTCTTCAACTCGCTTTCTTGTGAGCTGGCCGCAACACCGCAGGATTGCTTCAGGCCCTAGTGTGGTTCCGGCATGGCACGCTGAGCCTTTGGTTAATTCCTCTTCCTGGTGGGAAATGAGAGTTAAATTTGCCCGTCCAGACACCTCCAGCTAGTCTCTCATTGGTTCTCCCTATTACTGTTCATTTTCCGCAGAAATTGCAAACTGGGCCAAACAGGAGTTTAAAGGCACTGACTCTCCAAGTGGGGAGAGAGTTAGTAAAGGGTCTGGAATGTTGCACCCGAGTACCAGGGGACGAAAACTGAGACACCTTTGAACACGTTTCCCAATCACACGGTGGATCATACTCTGGGTTCCACATGCATGTTTTAGCTGAAGGAAGAATCCCTTAAACCTGGAGAGTTGAGACCCATGGAATGGGTACCATGCAATATGAATTCAAAGGGTCTGCATTTGCTCACCGATCCTCACCAATCCTATCACTGCTGCGTTTATGCCGCTGTACACACGCTTGATTCTCTTTCGGAGACATATAAATCCATAGGTTTTAAGATTCTTACTAGTCAGGTATATTCTTAGGCGTTTAATATGGGGTGTTGAGTCCACTTCGTTGAGCAAGGAGTAGCTCTTGTCTATTACATATTTGGCTTATGGAACGGTATCTGTGCTAATTTCAATCTCTGGTTTTATGCAGCACCCCAACTCACCTTTCCCCTTAAGCAAGCATAAGTTGGTTTTCTACATTTGAGAGCCTGTTCTGTTTTGTAATTCAGTTCCTGTGTAGCCAAGTTTACATTCCGTGTAGTAGTGATATCTTATGATGTTTCTTTTTCTGTGTGACTTATTTCACTTAGAATCATCGTACCTGAATCCACTCATTATGCTGCTATGGGCCTGATGACATAGATTTCATTGCTGAGTGATATTGCATTGTACGTAAGTACCACAACTTCTTTATCCATTTTTCGCTTTCTGTGATAATGAACTTGTACCGTAAACGAGGTTCTTGTAAACAGAGCCGTCCCAAACATTGGGGTGGCTGTGTCTTTTTGATTTTAATTTCCCTAAGCTATAGGACCATAAGTGGAAGTGCCCTAGGCTCTGTTGCTTTGTTTTGTAGATGTTTCAGGAAACACCATACACTTCTCCAGAGTGGTTTTTGGCAATTTACATCCAGCCCATCAGCATAACAAGGCTCCCAGTTGTCCATGGCCTGTCCTGCCTTTCTGGATTTTACACTTTGTACAGATGGCCCTTTTGACCGGGGGGCAGTGAGACTTCATTGTAGTGCAGATTTCCTTTGCAAGCTTGCTTGGTTGGCCAAAAAGGGCGTATGCGTTTTTTCCTGAATATATTCAGGAAAAAACGCATACGCCCTTTTTGGCCAAGTGCATCATTGTGGACGTTCTGCCTCTTTTCCTATGCTTTACATGCAATTCCAGTCTACCTCCTGAAATCGGTTTCCTGCAATTCTGCCCTGCTTTCAAGTCCTCTTGGCAGCCTTACTTCAATATATTTTTGGACGATAGCTGTCATTTATAACTCTGCAGGTCTGTGAATTACAGTGCCCCTGAGCTCCTTTCTTCAACTCGCTTTCTTGTGAGCTGGCCGCAACACCGCACGATTGCTTCAGGCCCTAGTGTGGTTCCGGCATGGCACGCTGAGCCTTTGGTTAATTCTTCTTCCTGGTGGGAAATGAGAGTTAAATTTGCCCGTCCAGACACCTCCAGCTACTCTCTCATTGGTTGTCCCTATTTCTGTTCATTTTCCGCAGAAATTGCAAACTGGGTCAAACAGGAGGTTAAAGGCACTGACTATCTAAGTGGGGAGAGAGTTAGTAAAGCGTCTGGAATGTTGCACCTGAGTACCAGGGGACGAAAACTGAGACACATTTGAACACGTTTCCCCATCACACGGTGGATCATACTCTGGGTTCCACATGCATGTTTAGCTGAAGGAAGAATCCCTTAAACCTGGAAAGTTGAGACCCATGGAATGGGTACCATGCAGTATGACTTCAAAGGGTCTGCATTTGCTCACCGATCCTCACCAATCCTATCACTGCTGCGTTTATGCCGCTGTACACAAGCTTGATTCTCTTTCGGAGACATATAAATCCATAGGTTTTAAGATTCTTACTAGTAAGGTATATTCTTAGGCGTTTAATATGCGGTGTTGAGTCCACTTCGTTGAGCAAGGAGTAGCTCTTGTCTATTACATATTTGGCTTATGGAACGGTATCTGTGCTAATTTCAATCTCTGGTTTTATGCAGCACCCCAACTCACCTTTCCCCTTAAGCAAGCATAAGTTGGTTTTCTACATTTGAGACCCTGTTCTGTTTTGTAATTCAGTTCCTGGGTAGCCAAGTTTACATTCCGTGTAGTAGTGATATCTTATGATGTTTCTTTTTCTGTGTGACTTGTTTCACTTAGAATCATCGTACCTGAATCCACTCATTATGCTGCTACGGACCTGATGACATAGATTTCATTGCTGAGTGATATTGCATTATATGTAAGTACTACAACTTCTTTATCCATTTTTCCCTTTCTGCAATATTGAACTTGTACCATAAACGAGGTTCTTGTAAACAGAGCCGTCCCTAACTTTGGGGTGGCTGTGTCTTTTTGATTTTAATTTCCCTAAGCTATAGGACCATAAGTGGAAGTGCCCTAGGCTCTGTTGCTTTGTTTTGTAGATGTTTCAGGAAACACCATATACTTCTCCAGAGTGGCTGTTGGCAATTTACATCCCGCCCATCAGCATAACGAGGCTCCCAGTTGTCCATGGCCTGTCCTGCCTTTCTGGATTTTACACTTTTTTCAGATGGCCCTTTTGACCGGGGGGCAGTGAGACTTCATTGTAGTGCAGATTTCCTTTGCAAGCTTGCTTGGTTGGCCTAAAAGTGCGTATGCGTTTTTTCCTGAATATATTCAGGAAAAAACGCATACGCCCTTTTTGGCCAAGTGCATCATTGTGGACGTTCTGCCTCTTTTCCTATGCTTTACATGCAATTCCAGTGTACCTCCTGAAATCGGTTTCCTGCAATTCTGCCCCGCTTTCAAGTCCTCTTGGCAGCCTTACTTCAATATATTTTTGGACGATAGCTGTCATTTATAACTCTGCAGGTTTGTGAGTGACAGTGCCCCTGAGCTCCTTTCTTCAACTTGCTTTCTTGTGAGCTGGCCGCAACACCACAGGATTGCTTCAGGCCCTAGTGTGGTTCCGGCATGGCACGCTGAGCCTTTGGTTAATTCCTCTTCCTGGTGGGAAATGAGAGTTAAATTTGCCCGTCCAGACACCTCCAGCTAGTCTCTCATTGGTTGTCCCTATTCCTGTTCATTTTCCGCAGAAATTGAAAACTGGGCCAAACAGTAGGTTAAAGGCATTGACTCTCCACGTGGGGAGAGTGTTAGTAAAGCGTCTGAAATGTTGCACCTGAGTACCTGGGGACGAAAACTGAGACACCTTTGAACACGTTTCCCAATCACACGGTGGATCGTAGGCTGGGTTCAACATGCATGTTTTAGCTGAAGGAAGAATCCCTTCAACCTGGAGAGTTGAGACCCATGGAATGGGTACCATGCAATATGACTTCAAAGGGTCTGCATTTGCTCACCGATCCTCACCAATCCTATCACTGCTGCGTTTATGCCACTGTACACACACTTGATTCACTTTCGGAGACATATAAATTCATAGGTTTTAAGATTCTTACTAGTCAGGTATATTCTTAGGCGTTTAATATGGGGTGTTGAGTCCACTTCGTTGAGCAAGGAGTAACTCTTGTCTATTACATATTTGGCTTATGGAACGGTATCTGTGCTAATTTCAATCTCTGGTTTTATGCAGCACCCCAACTCACCTTTCCCCTTAAGCAAGCATAAGTTGGTTTCCTACATTTGAGAGCCTGTTCTGTTTTCTAATTCACTTCCTGTGTAGCCAAGTTTACATTCCGTGTAGTAGTGATATCTTATGATGTTTCTTTTTCTGTGTGACTTATTTTACTTAGAATCATCGTACCTGAATCCACTCATTATGCTGCTACGGGCCTGATGACATAGATTTCATTGCTGAGTGATATTGCATTGTACGTAAGTACCACAACTTCTTTATCCATTTTTCGCTTTCTGCGATATTGAACTTGTACTGTAAACGAGGTTCTTGTAAACAGAGCCGTCCCAAACTTTGGGGTGGCTGTGTCTTTTTGATTTTAATTTCCCTAAGCTATAGGACCATAAGTGGAAGTGCCCTAGGCTCTGTTGCTTTGTTTTTTAGATGTTTCAGGAAACACCATACACTTCTCCAGAGTGGCTGTTGGCAATTTACATCCCGCCCATCAGCATAACAAGGCTCCCAGTTCTCCATGGCCTGTCCTGCCTTTCTGGATTTTACACTTTGTTCAGATGGCCCTTTTGACCGGGGGGCAGTGAGACTTCATTGTAGTGCAGATTTCCTTTGCAAGCTTGCTTGGTTGGCCAAAAAGGGCGTATGCGTTTTTTCCTGAATATATTCAGGAAAAAACGCATACGGTCTTTTTGGCCAAGTGCATCATTGTGGACGTTCTGCCTCTTTTCCTATGCTTTACATGCGATTCCAGTCTACCTCCTGAAATCGGTTTCCTGCAACTCTGCCCCGCTTTCAAGTCCTCTTGGCAGCCTTACTTCAATATATTTTTGGACGATAGCTGTCATTTATAACTCTGCAGGTCTGTGAATTACAGTGCCGCTGAGCTCCTTTCTTCAAATCGCTTTCTTGTGAGCTGGCCGCAACACCGCAGGATTGCTTCAGGCCCTAGTGTGGTTCCGGCATGGCACGCTGAGCCTTTGGTTAATTCCTCTTCCTGCTGGGAAATGAGAGTTAAATTTGCCCGTCCAGACACCTCCAGCTAGTCTCTCATTGGTTCTCCCTATTCCTGTTCATTTTCTGCAGAAATTGCAAACTGGGCCAAACAGGAGGTTAAAGGCACTGACTCTCCAAGTGGGGAGAGAGTTAGTAAAGCGTCTGGAATGTTGCACCCGAGTACCAGGGGACGAAAACTGAGACACCTTTGAACACGTTTCCCAATCACACGGTGGATCATACTCTGGGTTCCACATGCATGGTTTAGCTGAAGGAAGAATCCCTTAAACCTGGAGAGTTGAGACCCATGGAATGGGTACCATGCAATATGACTTCAAAGGGTCTGCATTTGCTCACCGATCCTCACCAATCCTATCACTGCTGCGTTTATGCCGCTGTACACACGCTTGATTCTCTTTCGGAGACATATAAATCCATAAGTTTTAAGATTCTTACTAGTCAGGTATATTCTTAGGCGTTTAATATGGGGTGTTGAGTCCACTTCGTTGAGCAAGGAGTAGCTCTTGTCTATTACATATTTGGCTTATGGAACGGTATCTGTGCTAATTTCAATCTCTGGTTTTATGCAGCACCCCAACTCACCTTTCCCCTTAAGCAAGCATAAGTTGGTTTTCTACATTTGAGACCCTGTTCTGTTTTGTAATTCAGTTCCTGTGTAGCCAAGTTTACATTCCGTGTAGTAGTGATATCTTATGATGTTTCTTTTTCTGTGTGACTTATTTCACTTAGAATCATCGTACCTGAATCCACTCATTATGCTGCTACGGGCCTGATGACATAGATTTCATTGCTGAGTGATATTGCATTGTACGTAAGTACCACAACTTCTTTATCCATTTTTCGCTTTCTGCGATATTGAACTTGTACCGTAATCGAGGTTCTTGTAAACAGAGCCGTCCCAAACTTTGGGGTGGCTGTGTCTTTTTGATTTTAATTTCCCTAAGCTATAGGACCATAAGTGGAAGTGCCCTAGGCTCTGTTGCTTTGTTTTGTAGATGTTTCAGGAAACACCATACACTTCTCCAGAGTGGCTGTTGGCAATTTACATCCCGCCCATCAGCATAACAAGGCTCCCAGTTCTCCATGGCCTGTCCTGCCTTTCTGGATTTTACACTTTTTTCAGATGGCCCTTTTGACCGGGGGGCAGTGAGACTTCATTGTAGTGCAGATTTCCTTTGCAAGATTGCTTGGTTGGCCAAAAAGGGCGTATGCGTTTTTTCCTGAATATATTCAGGAAAAAACGCATACGCCCTTTTTGGCCAAGTGCATCATTGTGGACGTTCTGCCTCTTTTCCTATGCTTTACATGCAATTCCAGTCTACCTCCTGAAATCGGTTTCCTGCAATTCTGCCCCGCTTTCAAGTCCTCTTGGCAGCCTTACTTCAATATATTTTTGGACGATAGCTGTCATTTATAACTCTGCAGGTTTGTGAGTGACAGTGCCCCTGAGCTCCTTTCTTCAACTCGCTTTCTTGTGAGCTGGCCGCAACACCGCAGGATTGCTTCAGGCCCTAGTGTGGTTCCGGCATGGCACGCTGAGCCTTTGGTTAATTCCTCTTCCTGGTGGGAAATGAGAGTTAAATTTGCCCGTCCAGACACCTCCAGCTAGTCTCTCATTGGTTCTCCCTATTCCTGTTCATTTTCCGCAGAAATTGCAAACTGGGACAAACAGGAGGTTAAAGGCACTGACTCTCCAAGTGGGGAGAGTGTTAGTAAAGCGTCTGGAATGTTGCACCCGAGTACCAGGGGACGAAAACTGAGACACCTTTGAACACGTTTCCCAATCACACGGTGGATCATAGGCTGGGTTCCACATGCATGTTTTAGCTGAAGGAAGAATCCCTTAAACCTGGAGAGTTGAGACCCATGGAATGCGTACCATGCAATATGACTTCAAAGGGTCTGCATTTGCTCAACGATCCTCACCAATCCTATCACTGCTGCGTTTATCCCGCTGTACACACGCTTGATTCTCTTTTGGAGACATATATCCATAGGTTTTAAGATTCTTACTAGTCAGGTATATTCTTAGGCGTTTAATATGTGGTGTTGAGGCCACTTCGTTGAGCAAGGAGTAGCTCTTGTCTATTACATATTTGGCTTATGGAACGGTATCTGTGCTAATTTCAATCTGTGGTTTTATGCAGCACCCCAACTCACCTTTCCCCTTAAGCAAGCATAAGTTGGTTTTCTACATTTGAGAGCCTGTTCTGTTTTGTAATTCAGTTCCTGTGTAGCCAAGCTTACATTCCGTGTAGTAGAGATATCTTATGATGTTTCTTTTTCTGTGTGACTTATTTCACTTAGAATCATCGTACCTGAATCCACTGATTATGCTGCTATGGGCCTGATGACATAGATCTCATTGCTGAGTGATATTGCATTGTACGTAAGTACCACAACTTCTTTATCCATTTTTCGCTTTCTGTGATATTGAACTTGTACCGTAAACGAGGTTCTTGTAAACAGAGCCATCCCAAACTTTGGGGTGGCTGTGTCTTTTTGATTTTAATTTCCCTAAGCTATAGGACCATAAGTGGAAGTGCCCTAGGCTCTGTTGCTTTGTTTTGTAGATGTTTCAGGAAACACCATACACTTCTCCAGAGTGGCTGTTGGCAATTTACATCCCGCCCATCAGCATAACAAGGCTCCCAGTTCTCCATGGCCTGTCCTGCCTTTCTGGATTTTACACTTTTTTCAGATGGCCCTTTTGAACGGGGGGCAGTGAGACTTCATTGTAGTGCAGATTTCCTTTGCAAGCTTGCTTGGTTGGCCAAAACGGGCGTATGCGTTTTTTCCTGAATATATTCAGGAAAAAACGCATACGCCCTTTTTGGCCAAGTGCATCATTGTGGACGTTCTGCCTCTTTTCCTATGCTTTACATGCAATTCCAGTCTACCTCCTGAAATCGGTTTCCTGCAATTCTGCCCCGCTTTCAAGTCCTCTTGGCAGCCTTACTCCAATATATTTTTGGACGATAGCTGTCATTTATAACTCTGCAGGTTTGTGAATGACAGTGCCCCTGAGCTCCTTTTTTCAACTCGCTTTCTTGTGAGCTGGCCGCAACACCGCAGGATTGCTTCAGGCCCTAGTGTGGTTCCGGCATGGCATGCTGAGCCTTTGGTTAATTCCTCTTCCTGGTGGGAAATGAGAGTTAAATTTGCCCGTCCAGACACCTCCAGCTAGTCTCTCATTGGTTCTCCCTATTCCTGTTCATTTTCCGCAGAAATTGCAAACTGGGACAAACAGGAGGTTAAAGGCACTGACTCTCCAAGTGGGGAGAGAGTTAGTAAAGGGTCTGGAATGTTGCACCCGAGTACCAGGGGACGAAAACTGAGACACCTTTGAACACGTTTCCCAATCACACGGTGGATCATACTCTGGGTTCCACATGCATGTTTTAGCTGAAGGAAGAATCCCTTAAACCTGGAGAGTTGAGACCCATGGAATGGGTACCATGCAATATGACTTCAAAGGGTCTGCATTTGCTCACCGATCCTCACCAATCCTATCACTGCTGCATTTATGCCGCTGAACACACGCTTGATTCTCTTTCGGAGACATATAAATCCATAGGTTTTAACATTCTTACTAGTCAGGTATATTCTTAGGCGTTTAATATGGGGTGTTGAGTCCACTTCGTTGAGCAAGGAGTAGCTCTTGTCTATTACATATTTGGCTTATGGAACGGTATCTGTGCTAATTTCAATCTCTGGTTTTATGCAGCACCCCAACTCACCTTTCCCCTTAAGCAAGCATAAGTTGGTTTCCTACATTTGAGACCCTGTTCTGTTTTCTAATTCAGTTCCTGTGTAGCCAAGTTTACATTCCGTGTAGTAGTGATATCTTATGATGTTTCTTTTTCTGTGTGACTTATTTCACTTAGAATAATCGTACCTGAATCCACTCATTATGCTGCTACGGGCCTGATGACATAGATTTCATTGCTGAGTGATATTGCATTGTACATAAGTACCACAACTTCTTTATCCATTTTTCGCTTTCTGCGATATTGAACTTGTACCGTAAACGAGGTTCTTGTAAACAGAGCTGTCCCAAACTTTGGGGTGGCTGTGTCTTTTTTATTTTAATTTCCCTAAGCTATAGGACCATAAGTGGAAGTGCCCTAGGCTCTGTTGCTTTGTTTTGTAGATGTTTCAGGAAACACCATACACTTCTCCAGAGTGGTTTTTGGCAATTTACATCCAGCCCATCAGCATAACAAGGCTCCCAGTTCTCCATGGCCTGTCCTGCCTTTCTGGATTTTACACTTTTTTCAGATGGCCCTTTTGACCGGGGGGCAGTGAGACTTCATTGTAGTGAAGATTTCCTTTGCAAGCTTGCTTGGTTGGCCAAAAAGGGCGTATGCGTTTTTTCCTGAATATATTGAGGAAAAAACGCATACGCCCTTTTTGGCCAAGGGCATCATTGTGGACGTTCTGCCTCTTTTCCTATGCTTTACATGCAATTCCAGTCTACCTCCTGAAATCGGTTTCCTGCAATTCTGCCCCGCTTTCAAGTCCTCTTGGCAGCCTTACTTCAATATATTTTTGGACGATAGCTGTCATTTATAACTCTGCAGGTCTGTGAATTACAGTGCCCCTGAGCTCCTTTCTTCAACTCGCTTTCTTGTGAGCTGGCCACAACACCGCAGGATTGCTTCAGGCCCTAGTGTGGTTCCGGCATGGCACGCTGAGCCTTTGGTTAATTCCTCTTCCTGGTGGGAAATGAGAGTTAAATTTGCCCGTCCAGACACCTCCAGCTAGTCTCTCATTGGTTCTCCCTATTCCTGTTCATTTTCCGCAGAAATTGCAAACTGGGCCAAACAGGAGGTTAAAGGCACTGACTCTCCAAGTGGGGAGAGTGTTAGTAAAGCGTCTGGAATGTTGCACCCGAGTACCAGGGGACGAAAACTGAGACACCTTTGAACACGTTTCCCAATCACACGGTGGATCATAGGCTGGGTTCCACATGCATGTTTTAGCTGAAGGAAGAATCCCTTAAACCTGGAAAGTTGAGACCCATGGAATGGGTACCATGCAATATGACTTCAAAGGGTCTGCATTTGCTCACCGATCCTCACCTATCCTATCACTGCTGCGTTTATGCCGCTGTACACACGCTTGATTCTCTTTCGGAGACATATAAATCCATAGGTTTTAAGATTCTTACTAGTCAGGTATATTCTTAGGCGTTTAATATGTGGTGTTGAGTCCACTTCGTTGAGCAAGGAGTAGCTCTTGTCTATTACATATTTGGCTTATGGAATGGTATCTGTGCTAATTTCAATCTCTGGTTTTATGCAGCACCCCAACTCACCTTTCCCCTTAAGCAAGCATAAGTTGGTTTTCTACATTTGAGACCCTGTTCTGTTTTGTAATTCAGTTCCTGTGTAGCCAAGTTTACATTCCGTGCAGTAGTGATATCTTATGATGTTTCTTTTTCGGTGTGACTTATTTCACTTAGAATCATCGTACCTGAATCCACTCATTATGCTGCTACGGGCCTGATGACATAGATTTCATTGCTGAGTGATATTGCATTGTACGTAAGTTCCACAACTTCTTTATCCATTTTTCGCTTTCTGTGATATTGAACTTGTACCGTAAACGAGGTTCTTGTAAACAGAGCCGTCCCAAACTTTGGGGTGGCTGTGTCTTTTTGATTTTAATTTCCCTAAGCTATAGGACCATAAGTGGAAGTGCCCTAGGCTCTGTTGCTTTGTTTTGTAGATGTTTCAGGAAACACCATATACTTCTCCAGAGTGGCTGTTGGCAATTTACATCCCGCCCATCAGCATAACGAGGCTCCCAGTTCTCCATGGCCTGTCCTGCCTTTCTGGATTTTACACTTTGTTCAGATGGCCCTTTTGACCGGGGGGCAGTGAGACTTCATTGTAGTGCAGATTTCCTTTGCAAGCTTGCTTGGTTGGCCAAAAAGGGCGTATGCGTTTTTTCCTGAATATATTCAGGAAAAAACGCATACGCCCTTTATGGCCAAGTGCATCATTGTGGACGTTCTGCCTCTTTTCCTATGCTTTACATGCAATTCCAGTCTACCTCCTGAAATCGGTTTCCTGCAATTCTGCCCCGCTTTCAAGTCCTCTTGGCAGTCTTACTTCAATATATTTTTGGACGATAGCTGTCATTTATAACTCTGCAGGTTTGTGAATGACAGTGACCCTGAGCTCCTTTCTTCAAGTCGCTTTCTTGTGAGCTGGCCGCAACACCGCAGGATTGCTTCAGGCCCTAGTGTGGTTCCGGCACGGCACGCTGAGCCTTTGGTTAATTCCTCTTCCTGGTGGGAAATGAGAGTTAAATTTGCCCGTCCAGACACCTCCAGCTAGTCTCTCATTGGTTCTCCCTATTCCTGTTCAATTTCCGCAGAAATTGCAAACTGGGACAAACAGGAGGTTAAAGGCACTGACTCTCCAAGTCCGGAGAGTGTTAGTAAAGCGTCGGGAATGTTGCACCCAAGTACCAGGGGACAAAAACAGAGACACCTTTGAACACGTTTCCCAATCACACGGTGGATCATACTCCGGGTTCCACATGCATGTTTTAGCTGAAGGAAGAATCCCTTAAACCTGGAGAGTTGAGACACATGGAATGGGTACAATGCAATATGACTTCAAAGGGTCTGCATTTGCTCACCGATCCTCACCAATCCTATCACTGCTGCGTTTATGCCGCTGTACACACGCTTGATTCTCTTTCGGAGACATATAAATCCATAGGGTTTAAGATTCTTACTAGTCAGGTATATTCTTAGGCGTTTAATATGGGGTGTTGAGTCCACTTCCTTGAGCAAGGAGTAGCTCTTGTCTATTACATATTTGGCTTATGGAACGGTATCTGTGCTAATTTCAATCTCTGGTTTTATGCAGCACCCCAACTCACCTTTCCCCTTAAGCAAGCATAAGTTGGTTTTCTACATTTGAGACCCTGTTCTGTTTTGTAATTCAGTTCCTGTGTAGCCAAGTTTACATTCCGTGTAGTAGTGATATCTTATGATGTTTCTTTTTCTGTGTGACTTGTTTCACTTAGAATCATCGTACCTGAATCCACTCATTATGCTGCTACGGGCCTGATGACATAGATTTCATTGCTGAGTGATATTGCATTATATGTAAGTACTACAACTTCTTTATCCATTTTTCGCTTTCTGCAATATTGAACTTGTACCGTAATCGAGGTTCTTGTAAACAGAGCCGTCCCAAACTTTGGGGTGGCTGTGTCTTTTTGATTTTAATTTCCCTAAGCTATAGGACCATAAGTGGAAGTGCCCTAGGCTCTGTTGCTTTGTTTTTTAGATGTATCAGGAAACACCATACACTTCACCAGAGTGGCTGTTGGCAATTTACATTCCGCCCATCAGCATAACAAGGCTCCCAGTTCTCCATGGCCTGTCCTGCCTTTCTGGATTTTACACTTTTTTCAGATGGCCCTTTTGACCAGGGGGCAGTGAGACTTCATTGTAGTGCAGATTTCCTTTGCAAGCTTGCTTGGTTGGCCAAAAAGGACATATGCGTTTTTTCCTGAATATATTCAGGAAAAAACGCATACGCCCTTTTTGGCCAAGTGCATCATTGTGGACGTTCTGCCTCTTTTCCTATGCTTTACATGCAATTCCAGTCTACCTCCTGAAATCGGGTTCCTGCAATTCTGCCCCGCTTTCAAGTCCTCTTGGCAGCCTTACTTCAATATATTTTTGGACGATAGCTGTCATTTATAACTCTGCAGGTTTGTGAGTGACAGTGCCCCTGAGCTCCTTTCTTCAACTCGCTTTCTTGTGAGCTGGCCGCAACACCGCAGGATTGTTTCAGGCCCTAGTGTGGTTCCGGCATGGCACGCTGAGCCTTTGGTTAATTCCTCTTCCTGGTGGGAAATGAGAGTTAAATTTGCCCGTCCAGACACCTCCAGCTAGTCTCTCACTGGTTCTCCCTATTCCTGTTCATTTTCCGCAGAAATTGCAAACTGGGCCAAACAGGAGGTTAAAGGCATTGACTCTCCAAGTGGGGAGAGTGTTAGTAAAGCGTCTGGAATGTTGCACCCGAGTACCAGGGGACGAAAACTGAGACAACTTTGAACACGTTTCCCAATCACACGGTGGATCATAGGCTGGGTTCCACATGCATGTTTTAGCTGAAGGAAGAATCCCTTAAACCTGGAGAGTTGAGACCCATGGAATGGGTACCATGCAATATGACTTCAAAGGGTCTGCATTTGCTCACCGATCCTCACCTATCCTATCACTGCTGCATTTATGCCGCTGTACACACGCTTGATTCTCTTTCGGAGACATATAAATCCATAGGTTTTAAGATTCTTACTAGTCAGGTATATTCTTAGGCGTTTAATATGTGGTGTTGAGTCCACATCGTTGAGCAAGGAGTAGCTCTTGTCTATTACATATTTGGCTTATGGAACGGTATCTGTGCTAATTTCAATCTCTGGTTTTATGCAGCACCCCAACTCACCTTTCCCCTTAAGCAAGCATAAGTTGGTTTTCTACATTTGAGACCCTGTTCTGTTTTGTAATTCAGTTCCTGTGTAGCCAAGTTTACATTCCGTGTAGTAGTGATATCTTATGATGTTTCTTTTTCTGAGTGACTTGTTTCACTTAGAATCATCGTACCTGAATCCACTCATTATGCTGCTATGGGCCTGATGACATAGATTTCATTGCTGAGTGATATTGCATTGTATGTAAGTACTACAACTTCTTTATCCATTTTTCGCTTTCTGCAATATTGAACTTGTACCGTAAACGAGGTTCTTGTAAACAGAGCCATCCCAAACTTTGTGGTGGCTGTGTCTTTTTGATTTTAATTTCCCTAAGCTATAGGACCATAAGTGGAAGTGCCCTAGGCTCTGTTGCTTTGTTTTGTAGATGTTTCAGGAAACACCATACACTTCTCCAGAGTGGCTGTTGGCAATTTACATCCCGCCCATCAGCATAACAAGGCTCCCAGTTCTCCATGGCCTCTCCTGCCTTTCTGGATTTTACACTTTTTTCAGGTGGCCCTTTTGACTGGGGGGCAGTGAGACTTCATTGTAGTGCAGATTTCCTTTGCAAGCTTTCTTGGTTGGCCTAAAAGTGCGTATGTGTTTTTTCCTGAATATATTCAGGAAAAAACGCATACGCCCTTTTTGGCCAAGTGCATCATTGTGGACGTTCTGCCTCTTTTCCTATGCTTTACATGCAATTCCAGTCTACCTCCTGAAATCGGTTTCCTGCAATTCTGCCCCGCTTTCAAGTCCTCTTGGCAGCCTTACTTCAATATATTTTTGGACGATAGCTGTCATTTATAACTCTGCAGGTTTGTGAATGACAGTGCCCCTGAGCTCCTTTCTTCAACTCGCTTTCTTGTGAGCTGGCCGCAACACCGCAGGATTGCTTCAGGCCCTAGTGTGGTTCTGGCATGGCACGCTGAGCCTTTGGTTAATTCCTCTTCCTGGTGGGAAATGAGAGTTAAATTTGCCCGTCCAGACACCTCCAGCTAGTCTCTCATTGGTTCTCCCTATTTCTGTTCATTTTCCGCAGAAATTGCAAACTGGGTCAAACAGGAGGTTAAAGGCACTGACTCTCTAAGTGGGGAGAGTGTTAGTAAAGCGTCTGGAATGTTGCACCCGAGTACCAGGGGTCGAAAACTGAGACACCTTTGAACACGTTTCCCAATCACACGGTGGATCATACTCTGGGTTCCACATGCATGTTTTAGCTGAAGGAAGAATCCCTTAAACCTGGAGAGTTGAGACCCATGGAATGGGTACCACGCAGTATGACTTCAAAGGGTCTGCATTTGCTCACCGATCCTCACCAATCCTATCACTGCTGCGTTTATGCCGCTGTACACACGCTTGATTCTCTTTCGGAGACATATAAATCCATAGGTTTTAACATTCTTACTAGTAAGGTATATTCTTAGGCGTTTAATATGGGGTTTTGAGTCCACTTCGTTGAGCAAGGAGTAGCTCTTGTCTATTACATATTTGGCTTATGGAACGGTATCTGTGCTAATTTCAATCTCTGGTTTTATGCAGCACCCCAACTCACCTTTCCCCTTAAGCAAGCATAAGTTGGTTTCCTACATTTGAGACCCTGTTCTGTTTTCTAATTCACTTCCTGTGTAGCCAAGTTTACATTCCGTGTAGTAGTGATATCTTATGATGTTTCTTTTTCTGTGTGACTTATTTCACTTAGAATCATCGTACCTGAATCCACTCATTATGCTGCTATGGGCCTGATGACATAGATTTCATTGCTGAGTGATATTGCATTGTACGTAAGTACCACAACTTCTTTATCCATTTTTCGCTTTCTGCGATATTGAACTTGTACCGTAAACGAGGTTCTTGTAAACAGAGCCGTCCCAAACTTTGGGGTGGCTGTGTCTTTTTGATTTTAATTTCCCTAAGCTATAGGACCATAAGTGGAAGTGCCCTAGGCTCTGTTGCTTTGTTTTTTAGATGTTTCAGGAAACACCATACACTTCTCCAGAGTGGCTGTTGGCAATTTACATCCCGCCCATCAGCATAACAAGGCTCCCAGTTCTCCATGGCCTGTCCTGCCTTTCTGGATTTTACACTTTGTTCAGATGACCCTTTTGACCGGCGGGCAGTGAGACTTCATTGTAGTGCAGATTTCCTTTGCAAGCTTGCTTGGTTGGCCAAAAAGGGCGTATGCGTTTTTTCCTGAATATATTCAGGAAAAAACGCATACGCCCTTTTTGGCCAAGTGCATCATTGTGGACGTTCTGCCTCTTTTCCTATGCTTTACATGCAATTCCAGTCTACCTCCTGAAATCGGTTTCCTGCAATTCTGCCCCGCTTTCAAGTCCTCTTGGCAGCCTTACTTCAATATATTTTTGGACGATAGCTGTCATTTATAACTCTGCAGGTCTGTGAATTACAGTGCCCCTGAGCTCCTTTCTTCAACTCGCTTTCTTGTGAGCTGGCCGCAACACCGCAGGATTGCTTCAGGCCCTAGTGTGGTTCCGGCATGGCACGCTGAGCCTTTGGTTAATTCCTCTTCCTGGTGGGAAATGAGAGTTAAATTTGCCCGTCCAGACACCTCCAGCTAGTCTCTCATTGGTTCTCCCTATTTCTGTTCATTTTCCGCAGAAATTGCAAACTGGGTCAAACAGGAGGTTAAAGGCACTGACTCTCTAAGTGGGGAGAGTGTTAGTAAAGCGTCTGGAATGTTGCACCCGAGTACCAGGGGTCGAAAACTGAGACACCTTTGAACACGTTTCCCAATCACACGGTGGATCATACTCTGGGTTCCACATGCATGTTTTAGCTGAAGGAAGAATCCCTTAAACCTGGAGAGTTGAGACCCATGGAATGGGTACCATGCAATATGGCTTCAAAGAGTATGCATTTGCTCACCGATCCTCACCAATCCTTTCACTGCTGCATTTATTGCGCTGTACACACGCTTGATTCTCCTTCAGAGACATATAAATCCATAGGTTTTAAGATACTTACTAGTCAGGTATATTCTTAGGCGTTTAATATGGGGTGTTGAGTCCACTTCGTTGAGCAAGGAGTAGCTCTTGTCTATTACATATTTGGCTTATGGAACGGTATCTGTGCTAATTTCAATCTCTGGTTTTATGCAGCACCCCAACTCACCTTTCCCCTTAAGCAAGCATAAGTTGGTTTTCTACATTTGAGACCCTGTTCTGTTTTGTAATTCAGTTCCTGTGTAGCCAAGTTTACATTCCGTGTAGTAGTGATATCTTATGATGTTTCTTTTTCTGTGTGACTTATTTCACTTAGAATCATCATACCTGAATCCACTCATTATGCTGCTTTGGGCCTGATGACATAGATTTCATTGCTGAGTGATATTGCATTGTACGTAAGTACCTCAACTTCTTTATCCATTTTTCACTTTCTGTGATAATGAACTTGTACCGTAAACGAGGTTCTTGTAAACAGAGCCGTCCCTAACTTTGGGGTGGCTGTGTCTTTTTGATTTTAATTTCCCTAAGCTATAGGACCATAAGTGGAAGTGCCCTAGGCTCTGTTGCTTTGTTTTTTAGATGTTTCAGGAAACACCATACACTTCTCCAGAGTGGCTGTTGGCAATTTACATCCCGCCCATCAGCATAACAAGGCTCCCAGTTCTCCATGGCCTCTCCTGCCTTTCTGGATTTTACAGTTTGATCAGATGTCCCTTTTGACCGGGGGGCAGTGAGACTTCATTGTAGTGCAGATTTCCTTTGCATGCTTGCTTGGTTGGCCAAAAAGGGCGTATGCGTTTTTTCCTGAATATATTCAGGAAAAAACGCATACGCCCTTTTTGGCCAAGTGCATCATTGTGGACGTTCTGCCTCTTTTCCTATGCTTTACATGCAATTCCAGTCTACCTCCTGAAATCGGTTTCCTGCAATTCTGCCCCGCTTTCAAGTCCTCTTGGCAGCCTTACTTCAATATATTTTTGGACGATAGCTGTCATTTATAACTCTGCAGGTCTGTGAATTACAGTGCCCCTGAGCTCCTTTCTTCAACTCGCTTTCTTGTGAGCTGGCCGCAACACCGCAGGATTGCTTCAGGCCCTAGTGTGGTTCCGGCATGGCACGCTGAGCCTTTGGTTAATTCCTCTTCCTGGTGGGAAATGAGAGTTAAATTTGCCCGTCCAGACACCTCCAGCTAGTCTCTCATTGGTTCTCCCTATTTCTGTTCATTTTCCGCAGAAATTGCAAACTGGGTCAAACAGGAGGTTAAAGGCACTGACTCTCTAAGTGCGGAGAGTGTTAGTAAAGCGTCTGGAATGTTGCACCCGAGTACCAGGGGTCGAAAACTGAGACACCTTTGAACACGTTTCCCAATCACACGGTGGATCATACTCTGGGTTCCACATGCATGTTTTAGCTGAAGGAAGAATCCCTTAAACCTGGAGAGTTGAGACCCATGGAATGGGTACCATGCAGTATGACTTCAAAGGGTCTGCATTTGCTCACCGATCCTCACCAATCCTATCACTGCTGCGTTTATGCCGCTGTACACACGCTTGATTCTCTTTCGGAGACATATAAATCCATAGGTTTTAACATTCTTACTAGTAAGGTATATTCTTAGGCGTTTAATATGGGGTTTTGAGTCCACTTCGTTGAGCAAGGAGTAGCTCTTGTCTATTACATATTTGGCTTATGGAACGGTATCTGTGCTAATTTCAATCTCTGGTTTTATGCAGCACCCCAACTCACCTTTCCCCTTAAGCAAGCATAAGTTGGTTTCCTACATTTGAGACCCTGTTCTGTTTTCTAATTCACTTCCTGTGTAGCCAAGTTTACATTCCGTGTAGTAGTGATATCTTATGATGTTTCTTTTTCTGTGTGACTTATTTCACTTAGAATAATCGTACCTGAATCCACTCATTATGCTGCCACGTGCCTGATGACATAGATTTCATTGCTGAGTGATATTGCATTGTACGTAAGTACCGCAACTTCTTTATCCATTTTTCGCTTTCTGCGATATTGAACTTGTACCGTAAACGAGGTTCTTGTAAACAGAGCCGTCCCAAACTTTGGGGTGGCTGTGTCTTTTTGATTTTAATTTCCCTAAGCTATAGGACCATAAGTGGAAGTGCCCTAGGCTCTGTTGCTTTGTTTTTTAGATGTTTCAGGAAACACCATACAATTCTCCAGAGTGGCTGTTGGCAATTTACATCCCGCCCATGAACATAACAAGGCTCCCAGTTCTCCATGGCCTGTCCTGCCTTTCTGGATTTTACACTTTGTTCAGATGGCCCTTTTGACCGGGGGGCAGTGAGACTTCATTGTAGTGCAGATTTCCTTTGCAAGCTTGCTTGGTTGGCCAAAAAGGGCGTATGCGTTTTTTCGTGAATATATTCAGGAAAAAACGCATACGCCCTTTTTGGCCAAGTGCATCCTTGTGGACGTTCTGCCTCTTTTCCTATGCTTTACATGCAATTCCAGTCTACCTCCTGAAATCGGTTTCCTGCAATTCTGCCCCGCTTTCAAGTCCTCTTGGCAGCCTTACTTCAATATAATTTTGGACGATAGCTGTCATTTATAACTCTGCAGGTCTGTGAATTACAGTGCCCCTGAGCTCCTTTCTTCAACTCGCTTTCTTGTGAGCTGGCCGCAACACCGCAGGATTGCTTCAGGCCCTAGTGTGGTTCCGGCATGGCACGCTGAGCCTTTGGTTAATTCCTCTTCCTGGTGGGAAATGAGAGTTAAATTTGCCCGTCCAGACACCTCCAGCTAGTCTCTCATTGGTTTTCCCTATTTCTGTTCATTTTCCGCAGAAATTGCAAACTGGGTCAAACAGGAGGTTAAAGGCACTGACTCTCTATGTGGGGAGAGTTTTAGTAAAGCGTTTGGAATGTTGCACCCGAGTACCAGGGGACGAAAACTGAGAGACATTTGAACACGTTTCCCCATCACACGGTGGATCATACTCTGGGTTCCACATGCATGTTTTAGCTGAAGGAAGAATCCCTTAAACCTGGAGAGTTGAGACCCATGGAATGGGTACCATGCAGTATGACTTCAAAGGGTCTACATTTGCTCACCGATCCTCACCAATCCTATCACTGCTGCGTTTTTGCCGCTGTACACACGCTTGATTCTCTTTCGGAGACATATAAATCCATAGGTTTTAAGATTCTTACTAGTAAGGTATATTCTTCGGCGTTTAATATGGGGTGTTGAGTCCACTTCATTGAGCAAGGAGTAGCTCTTGTCTATTACATATTTGGCTTATGGAACGGTATCTGTGCTACTTTCAATCTCTGGTTTTATGCAGCACTCCAACTCACCTTTCCCCTTAAGCAAGCATAAGTTGGTTTCCTACATTTGAGACCCTGTTCTGTTTTCGAATTCACTTCCTGTGTAGCCAAGTTTACATTCCGTGTAGTAGTGATATCTTATGATGTTTCTTTTTCTGTGTGACTTGTTTCACTTAGAATCATCGTACCTGAATCCACTCATTATGCTGCTACGGGCCTGATGACATAGATTTCATTGCTGAGTGATATTTCATTGTATGTAATACTACAACTTCTTTATCCATTTTTCGCTTTCTGCAATATTGAACTTGTACCGTAAACGAGGTTCTTGTAAACAGAGCGGCCCAAACTTTGGGGTGGCTGTGTCTTTTTGATTTTAATTTCCCTAAGCTATAGGACCATAAGTGGAAGTGCCCTAGGCTCTGTTGCTTTGTTTTTTAGATGTTTCAGGAAACACCATACACTTCTCCAGAGTGGTTGTTGGCAATTTACATCCCGCCCATCAGCATAACAAGGCTCCCAGTTCTCCATGGCCTGTCCTGCCTTTCTGGATTTTACACTTTGTTCAGATGGCCCTTTTGACCGGGGGGCAGTGAGACTTCATTGTAGTGCAGATTTCCTTTGCAAGCTTGCTTGGTTGGCCAAAAACGGCGTATGCGTTTTTTCCTGAATATATTCAGGAAAAAACGCATACGCCCTTTTTGGCCAAGTGCATCATTGTGGACGTTCTGCCTCTTTTCCTATGCTTTACATGCAATTCCAGTCTACCTCCTGAAATCGGTTTCCTGCAATTCTGCCCCGCTTTCAAGTCCTCTTGGCAGCCTTACTTCAATATATTTTTGGACGATAGCTGTCATTTATAACTCTGCAGGTCTGTGAATTACAGTGCCCCTGAGCTCCTTTCTTCAACTCGCTTTCTTGTGAGCTGGCCGCAACACCGCAGGATTGCTTCAGGCCCTAGTGTGGTTCCGGCATGGCACGCTGAGCCTTTGGTTAATTCCTCTTCCTGGTGGGAAATGAGAGTTAAATTTGCCCGTCCAGACACCTCCAGCTAGTCTCTCATTGGTTCTCCCTATTACTGTTCATTTTCCGCAGAAATTGCAAACTGGGCCAAACAGGAGGTTAAAGGCACTGACTCTCCAAGTGGGGAGAGAGTTAGTAAAGGGTCTGGAATGTTGCACCCGAGTACCAGGGGACGAAAACTGAGACACCTTTGAACACGTTTCCCAATCACACGGTGGATCATACTCTGGGTTCCACATGCATGTTTTAGCTGAAGGAAGAATCCCTTAAACCTGGAGAGTTGAGACCCATGGAATGGGTACCATGCAATATGACTTCAAAGGGTCTGCATTTGCTCACCGATCCTCACCAATCCTATCACTGCTGCGTTTATGCCGCTGTACACACGCTTGATTCTCTTTCGGAGACATATAAATCCATAGGTTTTAAGATTCTTACTAGTCAGGTATATTCTTAGGCGTTTAATATGGGGTGTTGAGTCCACTTCGTTGAGCAAGGAGTAGCTCTTGTCTATTACATATTTGGCTTATGGAACGGTATCTGTGCTAATTTCAATCTCTGGTTTTATGCAGCACCCCAACTCACCTTTCCCCTTAAGCAAGCATAAGTTGGTTTTCTACATTTGAGAGCCTGTTCTGTTTTGTAATTCAGTTCCTGTGTAGCCAAGTTTACATTCCGTGTAGTAGTGATATCTTATGATGTTTCTTTTTCTGTGTGACTTATTTCACTTAGAATCATCATACCTGAATCCACTCATTATGCTGCTATGGGCCTGATGACATAGATTTCATTGCTGAGTGATATTGCATTGTACGTAAGTACCACAACTTCTTTATCCATTTTTCACTTTCTGTGATAATGAACTTGTACCGTAAACGAGGTTCTTGTAAACAGAGCCGTCCCAAACTTTGGGGTGGCTGTGTCTTTTTGATTTTAATTTCCCTAAGCTATAGGACCATAAGTGGAGGTGCCCTAGGCTCTGTTGCTTTGTTTTTTAGATGTTCCAGGAAACACCATACACTTCTCCAGAGTGGCTGTTGGCAATTTACATCCCGCCCATCAGCATAACAAGGCTCCCAGTTCTCCATGGCCTCTCCTGCCTTTCTGGATTTTACAGTTTGATCAGATGTCCCTTTTGACCGGGGGGCAGTGAGACTTCATTGTAGTGCAGATTTCCTTTGCAAGCTTGCTTGGTTGGCCAAAAAGGGCGTATGCGTTTTTTCCTGAATATATTCAGGAAAAAACGCATACGCCCTTTTTGGCCAAGTGCATCCTTGTGGACGTTCTGCCTCTTTTCCTATGCTTTACATGCAATTCCAGTCTACCTCCTGAAATCGGTTTCCTGCAATTCTGCCCCGCTTTCAAGTCCTCTTGGCAGCCTTACTTCAATATATTTTTGGACGATAGCTGTCATTTATAACTCTGCAGTTTTGTGAATGACAGTGCCCCTGAGCTCCTTTCTTCAACTCGCTTTCTTGTGAGCTGGCCGCAACACCGCAGGATTGTTTCAGGCCCTAGTGTGGTTCCGGCACGGCACGCTGAGCCTTTGGTTAATTCCTCTTCCTGGTGGGAAATGAGAGTTAAATTTGCCCGTCCAGACACCTCCAGCTAGTCTCTCATTGGTTCTCCCTATTTCTGTTCATTTTCCGCAGAAATTGCAAACTGGGTCAAACAGGAGGTTAAAGGCACTGACTATCTAAGTGGGGAGAGAGTTAGTAAAGCGTCTGGAATGTTGCACCTGAGTACCAGGGGACGAAAACTGAGACACATTTGAACACGTTTCCCCATCACACGGTGGATCATACTCTGGGTTCCACATGCATGTTTAGCTGAAGGAAGAATCCCTTAAACCTGGAAAGTTGAGACCCATGGAATGGGTACCATGCAGTATGACTTCAAAGGGTCTGCATTTGCTCACCGATCCTCACCAATCCTATCACTGCTGCATTTATGCCGCTGTACACAACCTTGATTCTCTTTCGGAGACATATAAATCCATAGGTTTTAAGATTCTTACTAGTAAGGTATATACTTAGGCGTTTAATATGGGGTGTTGAGTCCACTTCGTTGAGCAAGGAGTAGCTCTTGTCTATTACATATTTGGCTTGTGGAACGGTATCTGTGCTAATTTCAATCTCTGGTTTTATGCAGCACCCCAACTCACCTTTCCCCTTAAGCAAGCATAAGTTGGTTTTCTACATTTGAGAGCCTGTTCTGTTTTGTAATTCAGTTCCTGTGTAGCCAAGTTTACATTCCATGTAGTAGTGATATCTTATGATGTTTCTTTTTCTGTGTGACTTATTTCACTTAGAATCATCGTACCTGAATCCACTCATTATGCTGCTATGGGCCTGATGACATAGATTTCATTCCTGAGTGATATTGCATTGTACGTAAGTACCACAACTTCTTTATCCATTTTTCGCTTTCTGTGATAATGAACTTGTACTGTAAACGAGGTTCTTGTAAACAGAGCCGTCCCAAACTTTGGGGTGGCTGTGTCTTTTTGATTTTAATTTCCCTAAGCTATAGGACCATAAGTGGAAGTGCCCTAGGCTCTGTTGCTTTGTTTTTTAGATGTTTCAGGAAACACCATACACTTCTCCAGAGTGGCTGTTGGCAATTTACATCCCGCCCATCAGCATAACAAGGCTCCCAGTTCTCCATGGCCTGTCCTGCCTTTCTGGATTTTACACTTTGTTCAGATGGCCCTTTTGACCGGGGGGCAGTGAGACTTCATTGTAGTGCAGATTTCCTTTGCAAGCTTGCTTGGTTGGCCAAAAAGGGCGTATGCGTTTTTTCCTGAATATATTCAGGAAAAAACCCATACGCCCTTTTTGGCCAAGTGCATCATTGTGGACGTTCTGCCTCTTTTCCTATGCTTTACATGCAATTCCAGTCTACCTCCTGAAATCGGTTTCCTGCAATTCTGCCCCGCTTTCAAGTCCTCTTGGCAGCCTTACTTCAATATATTTTTGGACGATAGCTGTCATTTATAACTCTGCAGGTCTGTGAATTACAGTGCCCCTGAGCTCCTTTCTTCAACTCGCTTTCTTGTGAGCTGGCCGCAACACCGCAGGATTGCTTCAGGCCCTAGTGTGGTTCCGGCATGGCACGCTGAGCCTTTGGTTAATTCCTCTTCCTGGTGGGAAATGAGAGTTAAATTTGCCCGTCCAGAAACCTCCAGCTAGTCTCTCATTGGTTCTCCCTATTCCTGTTCATTTTCCGCAGAAATTGCAAACTGGGACAAACAGGAGGTTAAAGGCACTGACTCTCCAAGTGGGGAGAGAGTACGTAAAGCGTCTGGAATGTTGCACCCGAGTACCAGGGGACGAAAACTGAGACACCTTTGAACACGTTTCCCAATCACACGGTGGATCATAGGCTGGGTTCCACATGCATGTTTTAGCTGAAGGAAGAATCCCTTAAACCTGGAGAGTTGAGACCCATGGAATGGGTACCATGCAATATGGCTTCAAAGAGTATGCATTTGCTCACCGATCCTCACCAATCCTTTCACTGCTGCATTTATTGCGCTGTACACACGCTTGATTCTCCTTCGGAGACATATAAATCCATAGGTTTTAAGATACTTACTAGTCAGGTATATTCTTAGGCGTTTAATATGGGGTGTTGAGTCCACTTCGTTGAGCAAGGAGTAGCTCTTGTCTATTACATATTTGGCTTATGAAACGGTATCTGTGTTAATTTCAATCTCTGGTTTTATGCAGCACCCCAACTCACCTTTCCCCTTAAGCAAGCATAAGTTGGTTTTCTACATTTGAGACCCTGTTCTGTTTTGTAATTCAGTTCCTGTGTAGCCAAGTTTACATTCCGTGTAGTAGTGATATCTTATGATGTTTCTTTTTCTGTGTGACTTATTTCACTTAGAATCATCATACCTGAATCCACTCATTATGCTGCTATGGGCCTGATGACATAGATTTCATTGCTGAGTGATATTGCATTGTACGTAAGTACCTCAACTTCTTTATCCATTTTTCACTTTCTGTGATAATGAACTTGTACCGTAAACGAGGTTCTTGTAAACAGAGCCGTCCCAAACTTTGGGGTGGCTGTGTCTTTTTGATTTTAATTTCCCTAAGCTATAGGACCATAAGTGGAAGTGCCCTAGGCTCTGTTGCTTTGTTTTTTAGATGTTTCAGGAAACACCATACACTTCTCCAGAGTGGCTGTTGGCAATTTACATCCCGCCCATCAGCATAACAAGGCTCCCAGTTCTCCATGGCCTCTCCTGCCTTTCTGGATTTTACAGTTTGATCAGATGTCCCTTTTGACCGGGGGGCAGTGAGACTTCATTGTAGTGCAGATTTCCTTTGCAAGCTTGCTTGGTTGGCCAAAAAGGGCGTATGCGTTTTTTCCTGAATATATTCAGGAAAAAACGCATACGCCCTTTTTGGCCAAGTGCATCATTGTGGACGTTCTGCCTCTTTTCCTATGCTTTACATGCAATTCCAGTCTACCTCCTGAAATCGGTTTCCTGCAATTCTGCCCCGCTTTCAAGTCCTCTTGGCAGCCTTACTTCAATATATTTTTGGACGATAGCTGTCATTTATAACTCTGCAGGTCTGTGAATTACAGTGCCCCTGAGCTCCTTTCTTCAACTCGCTTTCTTGTGAGCTGGCCGCAACACCGCAGGATTGCTTCAGGCCCTAGTGTGGTTCCGGCATGGCACGCTGAGCCTTTGGTTAATTCCTCTTCCTGGTGGGAAATGAGAGTTAAATTTGCCCGTCCAGACACCTCCAGCTAGTCTCTCATTGGTTCTCCCTATTTCTGTTCATTTTCCGCAGAAATTGCAAACTGGGTCAAACAGGAGTTTAAAGGCACTGACTATCTAAGTGGGGAGAGTGTTAGTAAAGCGTCTGGAATGTTGCACCCGAGTACCAGGGGTCGAAAACTGAGACACCTTTGAACACGTTTCCCAATCACACGGTGGATCATACTCTGGGTTCCACATGCATGTTTTAGCTGAAGGAAGAATCCCTTAAACCTGGAGAGTTGAGACCCATGGAATGGGTACCATGCAGTATGACTTCAAAGGGTCTGCATTTGCTCACCGATCCTCACCAATCCTATCACTGCTGCGTTTATGCCGCTGTACACACGCTTGATTCTCTTTCGGAGACATATAAATCCATAGGTTTTAACATTCTTACTAGTAAGGTATATTCTTAGGCGTTTAATATGGGGTTTTGAGTCCACTTCGTTGAGCAAGGAGTAGCTCTTGTCTATTACATATTTGGCTTATGGAACGGTATCTGTGCTAATTTCAATCTCTGGTTTTATGCAGCACCCCAACTCACCTTTCCCCTTAAGCAAGCATAAGTTGGTTTCCTACATTTGAGACCCTGTTCTGTTTTCTAATTCACTTCCTGTGTAGCCAAGTTTACATTCCGTGTAGTAGTGATATCTTATGATGTTTCTTTTTCTGTGTGACTTATTTCACTTAGAATAATCGTACGTGAATCCACTCATTATGCTGCCACGTGCCTGATGACATAGATTTCATTCCTGAGTGATATTGCATTGTACGTAAGTACCACAACTTCTTTATCCATTTTTCGCTTTCTGCGATATTGAACTTGTACCGTAAACGAGGTTCTTGTAAACAGAGCCGTCCCAAACTTTGGGGTGGCTGTGTCTTTTTTTTTTTAATTTCCCTAAGCTATAGGACCATAAGTGGAAGTGCCCTAGGCTCTGTTGCTTTGTTTTTTAGATGTTTCAGGAAACACCATACAATTCTCCAGAGTGGCTGTTGGCAATTTACATCCCGCCCATCAGCATAACAAGGCTCCCAGTTCTCCATGGCCTGTCCTGCCTTTCTGGATTTTACACTTTGTTCAGATGGCCCTTTTGACCGGGGGGCAGTGAGACTTCATTGTAGTGCAGATTTCCTTTGCAAGCTTGCTTGGTTGGCCAAAAAGGGCGTATGCGTTTTTTCCTGAATATATTCAGGAAAAAACGCATACGCCCTTTTTGGCCAAGTGCATCCTTGTGGACGTTCTGCCTCTTTTCCTATGCTTTACATGCAATTCCAGTCTACCTCCTGAAATCGGTTTCCTGCAATTCTGCCCCGCTTTCAAGTCCTCTTGGCAGCCTTACTTCAATATATTTTTGGACGATAGCTGTCATTTATAACTCTGCAGGTCTGTGAATTACAGTGCCCCTGAGCTCCTTTCTTCAACTCGCTTTCTTGTGAGCTGGCCGCAACACCGCAGGATTGCTTCAGGCCCTAGTGTGGTTCCGGCATGGCACGCTGAGCCTTTGGTAAATTCCTCTTCCTGGTGGGAAATGAGAGTTAAATTTGCCCGTCCAGACACCTCCAGCTAGTCTCTCGTTGGTTTTCCCTATTTCTGTTCATTTTCCGCAGAAATTGCAAACTGGGTCAAACAGGAGGTTAAAGGCACTGACTCTCTATGTGGGAAGAGTGTTAGTAAAGCGTCTGGAATGTTGCACCCGAGTACCAGGGGACGAAAACTGAGAGACATTTGAACACGTTTCCCCATCACACGGTGGATCATACTCTGGGTTCCACATGCATGTTTTAGCTGAAGGAAGAATCCCTTAAACCTGGAGAGTTGAGACCCATGGAATGGGTACCATGCAGTATGACTTCAAAGGGTCTACATTTGCTCACCGATCCTCACCAATCCTATCACTGCTGCGTTTTTGCCGCTGTACACACGCTTGATTCTCTTTCGGAGACATATAAATCCATAGGTTTTAAGATTCTTACTAGTAAGGTATATTCTTCGGCGTTTAATATGGGGTGTTGAGTCCACTTCATTGAGCAAGGAGTAGCTCTTGTCTATTACATATTTGGCTTATGGAACGGTATCTGTGCTAATTTCAATCTCTGGTTTTATGCAGCACCCCAACTCACCTTTCCCCTTAAGCAAGCATAAGTTGGTTTCCTACATTTGAGACCCTGTTCTGTTTTGTAATTCAGTTCCTGTGTAGCCAAGTTTACATTCCGTGTAGTAGTGATATCTTATGATGTTTCTTTTTCTGTGTGACTTGTTTCACTTAGAATCATCGTACCTGAATCCACTCATTATGCTGCTACGGGCCTGATGACATAGATTTCATTGCTGAGTGATATTTCATTGTATGTAATACTACAACTTCTTTATCCATTTTTCGCTTTCTGCAATATTGAACTTGTACCGTAAACGAGGTTCTTGTAAACAGAGCCGTCCCAAACTTTGGGGTGGCTGTGTCTTTTTGATTTTAATTTCCCTAAGCTATAGGACCATAAGTGGAAGTGCCCTAGGCTCTGTTGCTTTGTTTTTTATATGTTTCAGGAAACACCATACACTTCTCCAGAGTGGCTGTTGGCAATTTACATCCCGCCCATCAGCATAACAAGGCTCCCAGTTCTCCATGGCCTGTCCTGCCTTTCTGGATTTTACACTTTGTTCAGATGGCCCTTTTGACCGGGGGGCAGTGAGACTTCATTGTAGTGCAGATTTCCTTTGCAAGCTTGCTTGGTTGGCCAAAAAGGGCGTATGCGTTTTTTCCTGAATATATTCAGGAAAAAACGCATACGCCCTTTTTGGCCAAGTGCATCATTGTGGACGTTCTGCCTCTTTTCCTATGCTTTACATGCAATTCCAGTCTACCTCCTGAAATCGGTTTCCTGCAATTCTGCCCCGCTTTCAAGTCCTCTTGGCAGCCTTACTTCAATATATTTTTGGACGATAGCTGTCATTTATAACTCTGCAGGTCTGTGAATTACAGTGCCCCTGAGCTCCTTTCTTCAACTCGCTTTCTTGTGAGCTGGCCGCAACACCGCAGGATTGCTTCAGGCCCTAGTGTGGTTCCGGCATGGCACGCTGAGCCTTTGGTTAATTCCTCTTCCTGGTGGGAAATGAGAGTTAAATTTGCCCGTCCAGACACCTCCAGCTAGTCTCTCATTGGTTCTCCCTATTACTGTTCATTTTCCGCAGAAATTGCAAACTGGGCCAAACAGGAGGTTAAAGGCACTGACTCTCCAAGTGGGGAGAGAGTTAGTAAAGGGTCTGGAATGTTGCACCCGAGTACCAGGGGACGAAAACTGAGACACCTTTGAACACGTTTCCCAATCACACGGTGGATCATACTCTGGGTTCCACATGCATGTTTTAGCTGAAGGAAGAATCCCTTAAACCTGGAGAGTTGAGACCCATGGAATGGGTACCATGCAATATGACTTCAAAGGGTCTGCATTTGCTCACCGATCCTCACCAATCCTATCACTGCTGCGTTTATTGCGCTGTACACACGCTTGATTCTCTTTCGGAGACATATAAATCCATAGGTTTTAAGATTCTTACTAGTCAGGTATATTCTTAGGCGTTTAATATGGGGTGTTGAGTCCACTTCGTTGAGCAAGGAGTAGCTCTTGTCTATTACATATTTGGCTTATGGAACGGTATCTGTGCTAATTTCAATCTCTGGTTTTATGCAGCACCCCAACTCACCTTTCCCCTTAAGCAAGCATAAGTTGGTTTCCTACATTTGAGACCCTGTTCTGTTTTCTAATTCACTTCCTGTGTAGGCAAGTTTACATTCCGTGTAGTAGTGATATCTTATGATGTTTCTTTTTCTGTGTGACTTATTTCACTTAGAATCATCGTACCTGAATCCACTCATTATGCTGCTATGGGCCTGATGACATAGATTTCATTGCTGAGTGATATTGCATTGTACGTAAGTACCACAACTTCTTTATCCATTTTTCGCTTTCTGTGATAATGAACTTGTACCGTAAACGAGGTTCTTGTAAACAGTGCCGTCCCAAACATTGGGGTGGCTGTGTCTTTTTGATTTTAATTTCCCTAAGCTATAGGACCATAAGTGGAAGTGCCCTAGGCTCTGTTGCTTTGTTTTTTAGATGTTTCAGGAAACACCATACACTTCTCCAGAGTGGCTGTTGGCAATTTACATCCTTCCCATCAGCATAACAAGGCTCCCAGTTGTCCATGGCCTGTCCTGCCTTTCTGGATTTTACACTTTGTTCAGATGGCCCTTTTGACCGGGGGGCAGTGAGACTTCATTGTAGTGCAGATTTCCTTTGCAAGCTTGCTTGGTAGGCCAAAAAGGGCGTATGCGTTTTTTCCTGAATATATTCAGGAAAAAACGCATACGCCCTTTTTGGCCAAGTGCATCATTGTGGACGTTCTGCCTCTTTTCCTATGCTTTACATGCAATTCCAGTCTACCTCCTGAAATCGGTTTCCTGCAATTCTGCCCTGCTTTCAAGTCCTCTTGGCAGCCTTACTTCAATATATTTTTGGACGATAGCTGTCATTTATAACTCTGCAGGTCTGTGAATTACAGTGCCCCTGAGCTCCTTTCTTCAACTCGCTTTCTTGTGAGCTGGCCGCAACACCGCAGGATTGCTTCAGGCCCTAGTGTGGTTCCGGCATGGCACGCTGAGCCTTTGGTTAATTCCTCTTCCTGGTGGGAAATGAGAGTTAAATTTGCCCGTCCAGACACCTCCAGCTAGTCTCTCATTGGTTGTCCCTATTTCTGTTCATTTTCCGCAGAAATTGCAAACTGGGTCAAACAGGAGGTTAAAGGCACTGACTATCTAAGTGGGGAGAGAGTTAGTAAAGCGTCTGGAATGTTGCACCTGAGTACCAGGGGACGAAAACTGAGACACATTTGAACACGTTTCCCCATCACACGGTGGATCATACTTTGGGTTCCACATGCATGTTTAGCTGAAGGAAGAATCCCTTAAACCTGGAAAGTTGAGACCCATGGAATGGGTACCATGCAGTATGACTTCAAAGGGTCTGCATTTGCTCACCGATCCTCACCAATCCTATCACTGCTGCGTTTATGCCGCTGTACACAAGCTTCATTCTCTTTCGGAGACATATAAATCCATAGGTTTTAAGATTCTTACTAGTAAGGTATATTCTTAGGCGTTTAATATGGGGTGTTGAGTCCACTTCGTTGAGCAAGGAGTAGCTCTTGTCTATTACATATTTGGCTTATGGAACGGTATCTGTGCTAATTTCAATCTCTGGTTTTATGCAGCACCCCAACTCACCTTTCCCCTTAAGCAAGCATAAGTTGGTTTTCTACATTTGAGACCCTGTTCTGTTTTGTAATTCAGTTCCTGTGTAGCCAAGTTTACATTCCATGTAGTAGTGATATCTTATGATGTTTCTTTTTCTGTGTGATTTATTTCACTTAGAATCATCGTACCTGAATCCACTCATTATGCTGCTATGGGCCTGATGACATAGATTTCATTGCTGAGTGATATTGCATTGTACGTAAGTACCACAACTTCTTTATCCATTTTTCGCTTTCTGTGATAATGAACTTGTACCGTAAACGAGGTTCTTGTAAACAGAGCCGTCCCAAACTTTGGGGTGGCTGTGTCTTTTTGATTTTAATTTCCCTAAGCTATAGGACCATAAGTGGAAGTGCCCTAGGCTCTGTTGCTTTGTTTTTTAGATGTTTCAGGAAACACCATACACTTCTCCAGAGTGGCTGTTGGCAATTTACATCCTTCCCATCAGCATAACAAGGCTCCCAGTTGTCCATGGCCTGTCCTGCCTTTCTGGATTTTACACTTTGTTCAGATGGCCCTTTTGACCGGCGGGCAGTGAGACTTCATTGTAGTGCAGATTTCCTTTGCAAGCTTGCTTGGTTGGCCAAAAAGGGCGTATGCGTTTTTTCCTGAATATATTCAGGAAAAAACGCATACGCCCTTTTTGGCCAAGTGCATCATTGTGGACGTTCTGCCTCTTTTCCTATGCTTTACATGCAATTCCAGTCTACCTCCTGAAATCGGTTTCCTGCAATTCTGCCCTGCTTTCAAGTCCTCTTGGCAGCCTTACTTCAATATATTTTTGGACGATAGCTGTCATTTATAACTCTGCAGGTCTGTGAATTACAGTGCCCCTGAGCTCCTTTCTTCAACTCGCTTTCTTGTGAGCTGGCCGCAACACCGCAGGATTGCTTCAGGCCCTAGTGTGGTTCCGGCATGGCACGCTGAGCCTTTGGTTAATTCCTCTTCCTGGTGGGAAATGAGAGTTAAATTTGCCCGTCCAGACACCTCCAGCTGGTCTCTCATTGGTTGTCCCTATTTCTGTTCATTTTCCGCAGAAATTGCAAACTGGGTCAAACAGGAGGTTAAAGGCACTGACTATCTAAGTGGGGAGAGAGTTAGTAAAGCGTCTGGAATGTTGCACCTGAGTACCAGGGGACGAAAACTGAGACACATTTGAACACGTTTCCCCATCACACGGTGGATCATACTCTGGGTTCCACATGCATGTTTAGCTGAAGGAAGAATCCCTTAAACCTGGAAAGTTGAGACCCATGGAATGGGTACCATGCAGTATGACTTCAAAGGGTCTGCATTTGCTCACCGATCCTCACCAATCCTATCACTGCTGCGTTTATGCCGCTGTACACAAGCTTGATTCTCTTTCGGAGACATATAAATCCATAGGTTTTAAGATTCTTACTAGTAAGGTATATTCTTAGGCGTTTAATATGGGGTGTTGAGTCCACTTCGTTGAGCAAGGAGTAGCTCTTGTCTATTACATATTTGGCTTATGGAACGGTATCTGTGCTAATTTCAATCTCTGGTTTTATGCAGCACCCCAACTCACCTTTCCCCTTAAGCAAGCATAAGTTGGTTTTCTACATTTGAGACCCTGTTCTGTTTTGTAATTCAGTTCCTGTGTAGCCAAGTTTACATTCCGTGTAGTAGTGATATCTTATGATGTTTCTTTTTCTGTGTGACTTATTTCACTTAGAATCATCGTACCTGAATCCACTCATTATGCTGCTATGGGCCTGATGACATAGATTTCATTGCTGAGTGATATTGCATTGTACGTAAGTACCACAACTTCTTTATCCATTTTTCGCTTTCTGTGATAATGAACTTGTACCGTAAACGAGGTTCTTGTAAACAGAGCCGTCCCAAACTTTGGGGTGGCTGTGTCTTTTTGATTTTAATTTCCCTAAGCTATAGGACCATAAGTGGAAGTGCCCTAGGCTCTGTTGCTTTGTTTTTTAGATGTTTCAGGAAACACCATACACTTCTCCAGAGTGGCTGTTGGCAATTTACATCCTGCCCATCAGCATAACAAGGCTCCCAGTTCTCCATGGCCTGTCCTGCCTTTCTGGATTTTACACTTTGTACAGATGGCCCTTTTGACCGGGGGGCAGTGAGACTTCATTGTAGTGCAGATTTCCTTTGCAAGCTTGCTTGGTTGTCCAAAAAGGACGTATGCGTTTTTTCCTGAATATATTCAGGAAAAAACGCCTACGGTCTTTTTGGCCAAGTGCATCATTGTGGACGTTCTGCCTCTTTTCTTATGCTTTACATGCAATTCCAGTCTACCTCCTGAAATCGGTTTCCTGCAATTCTGCCCCGCTTTCAAGTCCTCTTGGCAGCCTTACTTCAATATATTTTTGGACGATAGCTGTCATTTATAACTCTGCAGGTTTGTGAGTGACAGTGCCCCTGAGCTCCTTTCTTCAACTCTCTTTCTTGTGAGCTGGCCGCAACACCGCAGGATTGCTTCAGGCCCTAGTGTGGTTCCGGCATGGCACGCTGAGCCTTTGGTTAATTCCTCTTCCTGGTGGGAAATGAGAGTTAAATTTGCCCGTCCAGACACCTCCAGCTAGTCTCTCATTGGTTCTCCCTATTTCTGTTCATTTTCCGCAGAAATTGCAAACTGGGTCAAACAGGAGGTTAAAGGCACTGACTATCTAAGTGGGGAGAGAGTTAGTAAAGCGTCTGGAATGTTGCACCTGAGTACCAGGGGACGAAAACTGAGACACATTTGAACACGTTTCCCCATCACACGGTGGATCATACTCTGGGTTCCACATGCATGTTTAGCTGAAGGAAGAATCCCTTAAACCTGGAAAGTTGAGACCCATGGAATGGGTACCATGCAGTATGACTTCAAAGGGTCTGCATTTGCTCACCGATCCTCACCAATCCTATCACTGCTGCGTTTATGCCGCTGTACACAAGCTTGATTCTCTTTCGGAGACATATAAATCCATAGGTTTTAAGATTCTTACTAGTAAGGTATATTCTTAGGCGTTTAATATGGGGTGTTGAGTCCACTTCGTTGAGCAAGGAGTAGCTCTTGTCTATTACATATTTGGCTTATGGAACAGTATCTGTGCTAATTTCAATCTCTGGTTTTATGCAGCACCCCAACTCACCTTTCCCCTTAAGCAAGCATAAGTTGGTTTTCTACATTTGAGAGCCTGTTCTGTTTTGTAATTCAGTTCCTGTGTAGCCAAGTTTACATTCCATGTAGTAGTGATATCTTATGATGTTTCTTTTTCTGTGTGATTTATTTCACTTAGAATCATCGTACCTGAATCCACTCATTATGCTGCTATGGGCCTGATGACATAGATTTCATTGCTGAGTGATATTGCATTGTACGTAAGTACCACAACTTCTTTATCCATTTTTCGCTTTCTGTGATAATGAACTTGTACCGTAAACGAGGTTCTTGTAAACAGAGCCGTCCCAAACTTTGGGGTGGCTGTGTCTTTTTGATTTTAATTTCCCTAAGCTATAGGACCATAAGTGGAAGTGCCCTAGGCTCTGTTGCTTTGTTTTGTAGATGTTTCAGGAAACACCATACACTTCTCCAGAGTGGCTGTTGGCAATTTACATCCCGCCCATCAGCATAACAAGGCTCCCAGTTCTCCATGGCCTGTCCTGCCTTTCTGGATTTTACACTTTGTTCAGATGGCCCTTTTGACAGGGGGGCAGTGAGACTTCATTGTAGTGCAGATTTCCTTTGCAAGCTTGCTTGGTTGGCCAAAAAGGGCGTATGCGTTTTTTCCTGAATATATTCAGGAAAAAACGCATACGCCCTTTTTGGCCAAGTGCATCATTGTGGACGTTCTGCCTCTTTTCCTATGCTTTACATGCAATTCCAGTCTACCTCCTGAAATCGGTTTCCTGCAATTCTGCCCCGCTTTCAAGTCCTCTTGGCAGCCTTACTTCAATATATTTTTGGACGATAGCTGTCATTTATAACTCTGCAGGTCTGTGAATTACAGTGCCCCTGAGCTCCTTTCTTCAACTCGCTTTCTTGTGAGCTGGCCGCAACACCGCAGGATTGCTTCAGGCCCTAGTGTGGTTCCGGCATGGCACGCTGAGCCTTTGGTTAATTCCTCTTCCTGGTGGGAAATGAGAGTTAAATTTGCCCGTCCAGAAACCTCCAGCTAGTCTCTCATTGGTTCTCCCTATTCCTGTTCATTTTCCGCAGAAATTGCAAACTGGGACAAACAGGAGGTTAAAGGCACTGACTCTCCAAGTGGGGAGAGAGTACGTAAAGCGTCTGGAATGTTGCACCCGAGTACCAGGGGACGAAAACTGAGACACCTTTGAACACGTTTCCCAATCACACGGTGGATCATAGGCTGGGTTCCACATGCATGTTTTAGCTGAAGGAAGAATCCCTTAAACCTGGAGAGTTGAGACCCATGGAATGGGTACCATGCAATATGGCTTCAAAGAGTATGCATTTGCTCACCGATCCTCACCAATCCTTTCACTGCTGCATTTATTGCGCTGTACACACGCTTGATTCTCCTTCGGAGACATATAAATCCATAGGTTTTAAGATACTTACTAGTCAGGTATATTCTTAGGCGTTTAATATGGGGTGTTGAGTCCACTTCGTTGAGCAAGGAGTAGCTCTTGTCTATTACATATTTGGCTTATGAAACGGTATCTGTGTTAATTTCAATCTCTGGTTTTATGCAGCACCCCAACTCACCTTTCCCCTTAAGCAAGCATAAGTTGGTTTTCTACATTTGAGACCCTGTTCTGTTTTGTAATTCAGTTCCTGTGTAGCCAAGTTTACATTCCGTGTAGTAGTGATATCTTATGATGTTTCTTTTTCTGTGTGACTTATTTCACTTAGAATCATCATACCTGAATCCACTCATTATGCTGCTATGGGCCTGATGACATAGATTTCATTGCTGAGTGATATTGCATTGTACGTAAGTACCTCAACTTCTTTATCCATTTTTCACTTTCTGTGATAATGAACTTGTACCGTAAACGAGGTTCTTGTAAACAGAGCCGTCCCAAACTTTGGGGTGGCTGTGTCTTTTTGATTTTAATTTCCCTAAGCTATAGGACCATAAGTGGAAGTGCCCTAGGCTCTGTTGCTTTGTTTTTTAGATGTTTCAGGAAACACCATACACTTCTCCAGAGTGGCTGTTGGCAATTTACATCCCGCCCATCAGCATAACAAGGCTCCCAGTTCTCCATGGCCTCTCCTGCCTTTCTGGATTTTACAGTTTGATCAGATGTCCCTTTTGACCGGGGGGCAGTGAGACTTCATTGTAGTGCAGATTTCCTTTGCAAGCTTGCTTGGTTGGCCAAAAAGGGCGTATGCGTTTTTTCCTGAATATATTCAGGAAAAAACGCATACGCCCTTTTTGGCCAAGTGCATCATTGTGGACGTTCTGCCTCTTTTCCTATGCTTTACATGCAATTCCAGTCTACCTCCTGAAATCGGTTTCCTGCAATTCTGCCCCGCTTTCAAGTCCTCTTGGCAGCCTTACTTCAATATATTTTTGGACGATAGCTGTCATTTATAACTCTGCAGGTCTGTGAATTACAGTGCCCCTGAGCTCCTTTCTTCAACTCGCTTTCTTGTGAGCTGGCCGCAACACCGCAGGATTGCTTCAGGCCCTAGTGTGGTTCCGGCATGGCACGCTGAGCCTTTGGTTAATTCCTCTTCCTGGTGGGAAATGAGAGTTAAATTTGCCCGTCCAGACACCTCCAGCTAGTCTCTCATTGGTTCTCCCTATTTCTGTTCATTTTCCGCAGAAATTGCAAACTGGGTCAAACAGGAGTTTAAAGGCACTGACTATCTAAGTGGGGAGAGTGTTAGTAAAGCGTCTGGAATGTTGCACCCGAGTACCAGGGGTCGAAAACTGAGACACCTTTGAACACGTTTCCCAATCACACGGTGGATCATACTCTGGGTTCCACATGCATGTTTTAGCTGAAGGAAGAATCCCTTAAACCTGGAGAGTTGAGACCCATGGAATGGGTACCATGCAGTATGACTTCAAAGGGTCTGCATTTGCTCACCGATCCTCACCAATCCTATCACTGCTGCGTTTATGCCGCTGTACACACGCTTGATTCTCTTTCGGAGACATATAAATCCATAGGTTTTAACATTCTTACTAGTAAGGTATATTCTTAGGCGTTTAATATGGGGTTTTGAGTCCACTTCGTTGAGCAAGGAGTAGCTCTTGTCTATTACATATTTGGCTTATGGAACGGTATCTGTGCTAATTTCAATCTCTGGTTTTATGCAGCACCCCAACTCACCTTTCCCCTTAAGCAAGCATAAGTTGGTTTCCTACATTTGAGACCCTGTTCTGTTTTCTAATTCACTTCCTGTGTAGCCAAGTTTACATTCCGTGTAGTAGTGATATCTTATGATGTTTCTTTTTCTGTGTGACTTATTTCACTTAGAATAATCGTACGTGAATCCACTCATTATGCTGCCACGTGCCTGATGACATAGATTTCATTCCTGAGTGATATTGCATTGTACGTAAGTACCACAACTTCTTTATCCATTTTTCGCTTTCTGCGATATTGAACTTGTACCGTAAACGAGGTTCTTGTAAACAGAGCCGTCCCAAACTTTGGGGTGGCTGTGTCTTTTTTTTTTTAATTTCCCTAAGCTATAGGACCATAAGTGGAAGTGCCCTAGGCTCTGTTGCTTTGTTTTTTAGATGTTTCAGGAAACACCATACAATTCTCCAGAGTGGCTGTTGGCAATTTACATCCCGCCCATCAGCATAACAAGGCTCCCAGTTCTCCATGGCCTGTCCTGCCTTTCTGGATTTTACACTTTGTTCAGATGGCCCTTTTGACCGGGGGGCAGTGAGACTTCATTGTAGTGCAGATTTCCTTTGCAAGCTTGCTTGGTTGGCCAAAAAGGGCGTATGCGTTTTTTCCTGAATATATTCAGGAAAAAACGCATACGCCCTTTTTGGCCAAGTGCATCCTTGTGGACGTTCTGCCTCTTTTCCTATGCTTTACATGCAATTCCAGTCTACCTCCTGAAATCGGTTTCCTGCAATTCTGCCCCGCTTTCAAGTCCTCTTGGCAGCCTTACTTCAATATATTTTTGGACGATAGCTGTCATTTATAACTCTGCAGGTCTGTGAATTACAGTGCCCCTGAGCTCCTTTCTTCAACTCGCTTTCTTGTGAGCTGGCCGCAACACCGCAGGATTGCTTCAGGCCCTAGTGTGGTTCCGGCATGGCACGCTGAGCCTTTGGTAAATTCCTCTTCCTGGTGGGAAATGAGAGTTAAATTTGCCCGTCCAGACACCTCCAGCTAGTCTCTCGTTGGTTTTCCCTATTTCTGTTCATTTTCCGCAGAAATTGCAAACTGGGTCAAACAGGAGGTTAAAGGCACTGACTCTCTATGTGGGAAGAGTGTTAGTAAAGCGTCTGGAATGTTGCACCCGAGTACCAGGGGACGAAAACTGAGAGACATTTGAACACGTTTCCCCATCACACGGTGGATCATACTCTGGGTTCCACATGCATGTTTTAGCTGAAGGAAGAATCCCTTAAACCTGGAGAGTTGAGACCCATGGAATGGGTACCATGCAGTATGACTTCAAAGGGTCTACATTTGCTCACCGATCCTCACCAATCCTATCACTGCTGCGTTTTTGCCGCTGTACACACGCTTGATTCTCTTTCGGAGACATATAAATCCATAGGTTTTAAGATTCTTACTAGTAAGGTATATTCTTCGGCGTTTAATATGGGGTGTTGAGTCCACTTCATTGAGCAAGGAGTAGCTCTTGTCTATTACATATTTGGCTTATGGAACGGTATCTGTGCTAATTTCAATCTCTGGTTTTATGCAGCACCCCAACTCACCTTTCCCCTTAAGCAAGCATAAGTTGGTTTCCTACATTTGAGACCCTGTTCTGTTTTGTAATTCAGTTCCTGTGTAGCCAAGTTTACATTCCGTGTAGTAGTGATATCTTATGATGTTTCTTTTTCTGTGTGACTTGTTTCACTTAGAATCATCGTACCTGAATCCACTCATTATGCTGCTACGGGCCTGATGACATAGATTTCATTGCTGAGTGATATTTCATTGTATGTAATACTACAACTTCTTTATCCATTTTTCGCTTTCTGCAATATTGAACTTGTACCGTAAACGAGGTTCTTGTAAACAGAGCCGTCCCAAACTTTGGGGTGGCTGTGTCTTTTTGATTTTAATTTCCCTAAGCTATAGGACCATAAGTGGAAGTGCCCTAGGCTCTGTTGCTTTGTTTTTTATATGTTTCAGGAAACACCATACACTTCTCCAGAGTGGCTGTTGGCAATTTACATCCCGCCCATCAGCATAACAAGGCTCCCAGTTCTCCATGGCCTGTCCTGCCTTTCTGGATTTTACACTTTGTTCAGATGGCCCTTTTGACCGGGGGGCAGTGAGACTTCATTGTAGTGCAGATTTCCTTTGCAAGCTTGCTTGGTTGGCCAAAAAGGGCGTATGCGTTTTTTCCTGAATATATTCAGGAAAAAACGCATACGCCCTTTTTGGCCAAGTGCATCATTGTGGACGTTCTGCCTCTTTTCCTATGCTTTACATGCAATTCCAGTCTACCTCCTGAAATCGGTTTCCTGCAATTCTGCCCCGCTTTCAAGTCCTCTTGGCAGCCTTACTTCAATATATTTTTGGACGATAGCTGTCATTTATAACTCTGCAGGTCTGTGAATTACAGTGCCCCTGAGCTCCTTTCTTCAACTCGCTTTCTTGTGAGCTGGCCGCAACACCGCAGGATTGCTTCAGGCCCTAGTGTGGTTCCGGCATGGCACGCTGAGCCTTTGGTTAATTCCTCTTCCTGGTGGGAAATGAGAGTTAAATTTGCCCGTCCAGACACCTCCAGCTAGTCTCTCATTGGTTCTCCCTATTACTGTTCATTTTCCGCAGAAATTGCAAACTGGGCCAAACAGGAGGTTAAAGGCACTGACTCTCCAAGTGGGGAGAGAGTTAGTAAAGGGTCTGGAATGTTGCACCCGAGTACCAGGGGACGAAAACTGAGACACCTTTGAACACGTTTCCCAATCACACGGTGGATCATACTCTGGGTTCCACATGCATGTTTTAGCTGAAGGAAGAATCCCTTAAACCTGGAGAGTTGAGACCCATGGAATGGGTACCATGCAATATGACTTCAAAGGGTCTGCATTTGCTCACCGATCCTCACCAATCCTATCACTGCTGCGTTTATTGCGCTGTACACACGCTTGATTCTCTTTCGGAGACATATAAATCCATAGGTTTTAAGATTCTTACTAGTCAGGTATATTCTTAGGCGTTTAATATGGGGTGTTGAGTCCACTTCGTTGAGCAAGGAGTAGCTCTTGTCTATTACATATTTGGCTTATGGAACGGTATCTGTGCTAATTTCAATCTCTGGTTTTATGCAGCACCCCAACTCACCTTTCCCCTTAAGCAAGCATAAGTTGGTTTCCTACATTTGAGACCCTGTTCTGTTTTCTAATTCACTTCCTGTGTAGGCAAGTTTACATTCCGTGTAGTAGTGATATCTTATGATGTTTCTTTTTCTGTGTGACTTATTTCACTTAGAATCATCGTACCTGAATCCACTCATTATGCTGCTATGGGCCTGATGACATAGATTTCATTGCTGAGTGATATTGCATTGTACGTAAGTACCACAACTTCTTTATCCATTTTTCGCTTTCTGTGATAATGAACTTGTACCGTAAACGAGGTTCTTGTAAACAGTGCCGTCCCAAACATTGGGGTGGCTGTGTCTTTTTGATTTTAATTTCCCTAAGCTATAGGACCATAAGTGGAAGTGCCCTAGGCTCTGTTGCTTTGTTTTTTAGATGTTTCAGGAAACACCATACACTTCTCCAGAGTGGCTGTTGGCAATTTACATCCTTCCCATCAGCATAACAAGGCTCCCAGTTGTCCATGGCCTGTCCTGCCTTTCTGGATTTTACACTTTGTTCAGATGGCCCTTTTGACCGGGGGGCAGTGAGACTTCATTGTAGTGCAGATTTCCTTTGCAAGCTTGCTTGGTAGGCCAAAAAGGGCGTATGCGTTTTTTCCTGAATATATTCAGGAAAAAACGCATACGCCCTTTTTGGCCAAGTGCATCATTGTGGACGTTCTGCCTCTTTTCCTATGCTTTACATGCAATTCCAGTCTACCTCCTGAAATCGGTTTCCTGCAATTCTGCCCTGCTTTCAAGTCCTCTTGGCAGCCTTACTTCAATATATTTTTGGACGATAGCTGTCATTTATAACTCTGCAGGTCTGTGAATTACAGTGCCCCTGAGCTCCTTTCTTCAACTCGCTTTCTTGTGAGCTGGCCGCAACACCGCAGGATTGCTTCAGGCCCTAGTGTGGTTCCGGCATGGCACGCTGAGCCTTTGGTTAATTCCTCTTCCTGGTGGGAAATGAGAGTTAAATTTGCCCGTCCAGACACCTCCAGCTAGTCTCTCATTGGTTGTCCCTATTTCTGTTCATTTTCCGCAGAAATTGCAAACTGGGTCAAACAGGAGGTTAAAGGCACTGACTATCTAAGTGGGGAGAGAGTTAGTAAAGCGTCTGGAATGTTGCACCTGAGTACCAGGGGACGAAAACTGAGACACATTTGAACACGTTTCCCCATCACACGGTGGATCATACTTTGGGTTCCACATGCATGTTTAGCTGAAGGAAGAATCCCTTAAACCTGGAAAGTTGAGACCCATGGAATGGGTACCATGCAGTATGACTTCAAAGGGTCTGCATTTGCTCACCGATCCTCACCAATCCTATCACTGCTGCGTTTATGCCGCTGTACACAAGCTTCATTCTCTTTCGGAGACATATAAATCCATAGGTTTTAAGATTCTTACTAGTAAGGTATATTCTTAGGCGTTTAATATGGGGTGTTGAGTCCACTTCGTTGAGCAAGGAGTAGCTCTTGTCTATTACATATTTGGCTTATGGAACGGTATCTGTGCTAATTTCAATCTCTGGTTTTATGCAGCACCCCAACTCACCTTTCCCCTTAAGCAAGCATAAGTTGGTTTTCTACATTTGAGACCCTGTTCTGTTTTGTAATTCAGTTCCTGTGTAGCCAAGTTTACATTCCATGTAGTAGTGATATCTTATGATGTTTCTTTTTCTGTGTGATTTATTTCACTTAGAATCATCGTACCTGAATCCACTCATTATGCTGCTATGGGCCTGATGACATAGATTTCATTGCTGAGTGATATTGCATTGTACGTAAGTACCACAACTTCTTTATCCATTTTTCGCTTTCTGTGATAATGAACTTGTACCGTAAACGAGGTTCTTGTAAACAGAGCCGTCCCAAACTTTGGGGTGGCTGTGTCTTTTTGATTTTAATTTCCCTAAGCTATAGGACCATAAGTGGAAGTGCCCTAGGCTCTGTTGCTTTGTTTTTTAGATGTTTCAGGAAACACCATACACTTCTCCAGAGTGGCTGTTGGCAATTTACATCCTTCCCATCAGCATAACAAGGCTCCCAGTTGTCCATGGCCTGTCCTGCCTTTCTGGATTTTACACTTTGTTCAGATGGCCCTTTTGACCGGCGGGCAGTGAGACTTCATTGTAGTGCAGATTTCCTTTGCAAGCTTGCTTGGTTGGCCAAAAAGGGCGTATGCGTTTTTTCCTGAATATATTCAGGAAAAAACGCATACGCCCTTTTTGGCCAAGTGCATCATTGTGGACGTTCTGCCTCTTTTCCTATGCTTTACATGCAATTCCAGTCTACCTCCTGAAATCGGTTTCCTGCAATTCTGCCCTGCTTTCAAGTCCTCTTGGCAGCCTTACTTCAATATATTTTTGGACGATAGCTGTCATTTATAACTCTGCAGGTCTGTGAATTACAGTGCCCCTGAGCTCCTTTCTTCAACTCGCTTTCTTGTGAGCTGGCCGCAACACCGCAGGATTGCTTCAGGCCCTAGTGTGGTTCCGGCATGGCACGCTGAGCCTTTGGTTAATTCCTCTTCCTGGTGGGAAATGAGAGTTAAATTTGCCCGTCCAGACACCTCCAGCTGGTCTCTCATTGGTTGTCCCTATTTCTGTTCATTTTCCGCAGAAATTGCAAACTGGGTCAAACAGGAGGTTAAAGGCACTGACTATCTAAGTGGGGAGAGAGTTAGTAAAGCGTCTGGAATGTTGCACCTGAGTACCAGGGGACGAAAACTGAGACACATTTGAACACGTTTCCCCATCACACGGTGGATCATACTCTGGGTTCCACATGCATGTTTAGCTGAAGGAAGAATCCCTTAAACCTGGAAAGTTGAGACCCATGGAATGGGTACCATGCAGTATGACTTCAAAGGGTCTGCATTTGCTCACCGATCCTCACCAATCCTATCACTGCTGCGTTTATGCCGCTGTACACAAGCTTGATTCTCTTTCGGAGACATATAAATCCATAGGTTTTAAGATTCTTACTAGTAAGGTATATTCTTAGGCGTTTAATATGGGGTGTTGAGTCCACTTCGTTGAGCAAGGAGTAGCTCTTGTCTATTACATATTTGGCTTATGGAACGGTATCTGTGCTAATTTCAATCTCTGGTTTTATGCAGCACCCCAACTCACCTTTCCCCTTAAGCAAGCATAAGTTGGTTTTCTACATTTGAGACCCTGTTCTGTTTTGTAATTCAGTTCCTGTGTAGCCAAGTTTACATTCCGTGTAGTAGTGATATCTTATGATGTTTCTTTTTCTGTGTGACTTATTTCACTTAGAATCATCGTACCTGAATCCACTCATTATGCTGCTATGGGCCTGATGACATAGATTTCATTGCTGAGTGATATTGCATTGTACGTAAGTACCACAACTTCTTTATCCATTTTTCGCTTTCTGTGATAATGAACTTGTACCGTAAACGAGGTTCTTGTAAACAGAGCCGTCCCAAACTTTGGGGTGGCTGTGTCTTTTTGATTTTAATTTCCCTAAGCTATAGGACCATAAGTGGAAGTGCCCTAGGCTCTGTTGCTTTGTTTTTTAGATGTTTCAGGAAACACCATACACTTCTCCAGAGTGGCTGTTGGCAATTTACATCCTGCCCATCAGCATAACAAGGCTCCCAGTTCTCCATGGCCTGTCCTGCCTTTCTGGATTTTACACTTTGTACAGATGGCCCTTTTGACCGGGGGGCAGTGAGACTTCATTGTAGTGCAGATTTCCTTTGCAAGCTTGCTTGGTTGTCCAAAAAGGACGTATGCGTTTTTTCCTGAATATATTCAGGAAAAAACGCCTACGGTCTTTTTGGCCAAGTGCATCATTGTGGACGTTCTGCCTCTTTTCTTATGCTTTACATGCAATTCCAGTCTACCTCCTGAAATCGGTTTCCTGCAATTCTGCCCCGCTTTCAAGTCCTCTTGGCAGCCTTACTTCAATATATTTTTGGACGATAGCTGTCATTTATAACTCTGCAGGTTTGTGAGTGACAGTGCCCCTGAGCTCCTTTCTTCAACTCTCTTTCTTGTGAGCTGGCCGCAACACCGCAGGATTGCTTCAGGCCCTAGTGTGGTTCCGGCATGGCACGCTGAGCCTTTGGTTAATTCCTCTTCCTGGTGGGAAATGAGAGTTAAATTTGCCCGTCCAGACACCTCCAGCTAGTCTCTCATTGGTTCTCCCTATTTCTGTTCATTTTCCGCAGAAATTGCAAACTGGGTCAAACAGGAGGTTAAAGGCACTGACTATCTAAGTGGGGAGAGAGTTAGTAAAGCGTCTGGAATGTTGCACCTGAGTACCAGGGGACGAAAACTGAGACACATTTGAACACGTTTCCCCATCACACGGTGGATCATACTCTGGGTTCCACATGCATGTTTAGCTGAAGGAAGAATCCCTTAAACCTGGAAAGTTGAGACCCATGGAATGGGTACCATGCAGTATGACTTCAAAGGGTCTGCATTTGCTCACCGATCCTCACCAATCCTATCACTGCTGCGTTTATGCCGCTGTACACAAGCTTGATTCTCTTTCGGAGACATATAAATCCATAGGTTTTAAGATTCTTACTAGTAAGGTATATTCTTAGGCGTTTAATATGGGGTGTTGAGTCCACTTCGTTGAGCAAGGAGTAGCTCTTGTCTATTACATATTTGGCTTATGGAACAGTATCTGTGCTAATTTCAATCTCTGGTTTTATGCAGCACCCCAACTCACCTTTCCCCTTAAGCAAGCATAAGTTGGTTTTCTACATTTGAGAGCCTGTTCTGTTTTGTAATTCAGTTCCTGTGTAGCCAAGTTTACATTCCATGTAGTAGTGATATCTTATGATGTTTCTTTTTCTGTGTGATTTATTTCACTTAGAATCATCGTACCTGAATCCACTCATTATGCTGCTATGGGCCTGATGACATAGATTTCATTGCTGAGTGATATTGCATTGTACGTAAGTACCACAACTTCTTTATCCATTTTTCGCTTTCTGTGATAATGAACTTGTACCGTAAACGAGGTTCTTGTAAACAGAGCCGTCCCAAACTTTGGGGTGGCTGTGTCTTTTTGATTTTAATTTCCCTAAGCTATAGGACCATAAGTGGAAGTGCCCTAGGCTCTGTTGCTTTGTTTTGTAGATGTTTCAGGAAACACCATACACTTCTCCAGAGTGGCTGTTGGCAATTTACATCCCGCCCATCAGCATAACAAGGCTCCCAGTTCTCCATGGCCTGTCCTGCCTTTCTGGATTTTACACTTTGTTCAGATGGCCCTTTTGACAGGGGGGCAGTGAGACTTCATTGTAGTGCAGATTTCCTTTGCAAGCTTGCTTGGTTGGCCAAAAAGGGCGTATGCGTTTTTTCCTGAATATATTCAGGAAAAAACGCATACGCCCTTTTTGGCCAAGTGCATCATTGTGGACGTTCTGCCTCTTTTCCTATGCTTTACATGCAATTCCAGTCTACCTCCTGAAATCGGTTTCCTGCAATTCTGCCCCGCTTTCAAGTCCTCTTGGCAGCCTTACTTCAATATATTTTTGGACGATAGCTGTCATTTATAACTCTGCAGGTCTGTGAATTACAGTGCCCCTGAGCTCCTTTCTTCAACTCGCTTTCTTGTGAGCTGGCCGCAACACCGCAGGATTGCTTCAGGCCCTAGTGTGGTTCCGGCATGGCACGCTGAGCCTTTGGTTAATTCCTCTTCCTGGTGGGAAATGAGAGTTAAATTTGCCCGTCCAGACACCTCCAGCTAGTCTCTCATTTGTTCTCCCTATTCCTGTTCATTTTCCGCAGAAATTGCAAACTGGGACAAACAGGAGGTTAAAGGCACTGACTCTCCAAGTGGGGAGAGAGTAAGTAAAGCGTCTGGAATGTTGCACCCGAGTACCAGGGGACGAAAACTGAGACACCTTTGAACACGTTTCCCAATCACACGGTCGATCATACTCTGGGTTCCACATGCATGTTTTAGCTGAAGGAAGAATCCCTTAAACCTGGAGAGTTGAGACCCATGGAATGGGTACCATGCAATATGGCTTCAAAGAGTATGCATTTGCTCACCGATCCTCACCAATCCTTTCACTGCTGCATTTATTGTGCTGTACACACGCTTGATTCTCCTTCGGAGACATATAAATCCATAGGTTTTAAGATACTTACTAGTCAGGTATATTCTTAGGCGTTTAATATGGGGTGTTGAGTCCACTTCGTTGAGCAAGGAGTAGCTCTTGTCTATTACATATTTGGCTTATGGAACGGTATCTGTGCTAATTTCAATCTCTGGTTTTATGCAGCACCCCAACTCACCTTTCCCCTTAAGCAAGCATAAGTTGGTTTTCTACATTTGAGACCCTGTTCTGTTTTGTAATTCAGTTCCTGTGTAGCCAAGTTTACATTCCGTGTAGTAGTGATATCTTATGATGTTTCTTTTTCTGTGTGACTTATTTCACTTAGAATCATCATACCTGAATCCACTCATTATGCTGCTATGGGCCTGATGACATAGATTTCATTGCTGAGTGATATTGCATTGTACGTAAGTACCACAACTTCTTTATCCATTTTTCACTTTCTGTGATAATGAACTTGTACTGTAAACGAGGTTCTTGTAAACAGAGCCGTCCCAAACTTTGGGGTGGCTGTGTCTTTTTGATTTTAATTTCCCTAAGCTATAGGACCATAAGTGGAAGTGCCCTAGGCTCTGTTGCTTTGTTTTTTAGATGTTTCAGGAAACACCATACACTTCTCCAGAGTGGCTGTTGGCAATTTACATCCCGCCCATCAGCATAACAAGGCTCCCAGTTCTCCATGGCCTGTCCTGCCTTTCTGGATTTTAAACTTTGTTCAGATGGCCCTTTTGACCGGGGGGCAGTGAGACTTCATTGTAGTGCAGATTTCCTTTGCAAGCTTGCTTGGTTGGCCAAAAAGCGCGTATGCGTTTTTTCCTGAATATATTCAGGAAAAAACGCATACGCCCTTTTTGGCCAAGTGCATCATTGTGGACGTTCTGCCTCTTTTCCTATGCTTTACATGCAATTCCAGTCTACCTCCTGAAATCGGTTTCCTGCAATTCTGCCCCGCTTTCAAGTCCTCTTGGCAGCCTTACTTCAATATATTTTTGGACGATAGCTGTCATTTATAACTCTGCAGGTCTGTGAATTACAGTGCCCCTGAGCTCCTTTCTTCAACTCGCTTTCTTGTGAGCTGGCCGCAACACCGCAGGATTGCTTCAGGCCCTAGTGTGGTTCCGGCATGGCACGCTGAGCCTTTGGTTAATTCCTCTTCCTGGTGGGAAATGAGAGTTAAATTTGCCCGTCCAGACACCTCCAGCTAGTCTCTCATTGGTTCTCCCTATTACTGTTCATTTTCCGCAGAAATTTCAAACTGGGCCAAACAGGAGTTTAAAGGCACTGACTCTCCAAGTGGGAGAGAGTTAGTAAAGGGTCTGGAATGTTGCACCCGAGTACCAGGGGACGAAAACTGAGACACCTTTGAACACGTTTCCCAATCACACGGTGGATCATACTCTGGGTGCCACATGCATGTTTTAGCTGAAGGAAGAATCCCTTAAACCTGGAGAGTTGAGACCCATGGAATGGGTACCATGCAATATGACTTCAAAGGGTCTGCATTTGCTCACCGATCCTCACCAATCCTATCACTGCTGCGTTTATGCCGCTGTACACACGCTTGATTCTCTTTCGGAGACATATAAATCCATAGGTTTTAAGATTCTTACTAGTCAGGTATATTCTTAGGCGTTTAATATGGGGTGTTGAGTCCACTTCGTTGAGCAAGGAGTAGCTCTTGTCTATTACATATTTGGCTTATGGAACGGTATCTGTGCTAATTTCAATCTCTGGTTTTATGCAGCACCCCAACTCACCTTTCCCCTTAAGCAAGCATAAGTTGGTTTCCTACATTTGAGACCCTGTTCTGTTTTCTAATTCACTTCCTGTGTAGCCAAGTTTACATTCCGTGTAGTAGTGATATCTTATGATGTTTCTTTTTCTGTGTGACTTGTTTCACTTAGAATCATCGTACCTGAATCCACTCATTATGCTGCTACGGGCCTGATGACATAGATTTCATTGCTGAGTGATATTTCATTGTATGTAATACTACAACTTCTTTATCCATTTTTCGCTTTCTGCAATATTGAACTTGTACCGTAAACGAGGTTCTTGTAAACAGAGCCGTCCCAAACTTTGGGGTGGCTGTGTCTTTTTGATTTTAATTTCCCTAAGCTATAGGACCATAAGTGGAAGTGCCCTAGGCTCTGTTGCTTTGTTTTTTAGATGTTTCAGGAAACACCATACACTTCTCCAGAGTGGCTGTTGGCAATTTACATCCCGCCCATCAGCATAACAAGGCTCCCAGTTCTCCATGGCCTGTCCTGCCTTTATGGATTTTACACTTTTTTCAGATGGCCCTTTTGACCGGGGGGCAGTGAGACTTCATTGTAGTGCAGATTTCCTTTGCAAGCTTGCTTGGTTGGCCAAAAAGTGCGTATGCGTTTTTTCCTGAATATATTCAGGAAAAAACGCATACGCCCTTTTTGGCCAAGTGCATCATTGTGGACGTTCTGCCTCTTTTCCTATGCTTTACATGCAATTCCAGTCTACCTCCTGAAATCGGTTTCCTGCAATTCTGCCCCGCTTTCAAGTCCTCTTGGCAGCCTTACTTCAATATATTTTTGGACGATAGCTGTCATTTATAACTCTGCAGGTCTGTGAATTACAGTGCCCCTGAGCTCCTTTCTTCAACTCGCTTTCTTGTGAGCTGGCCGCAACACCGCAGGATTGCTTCAGGCCCTAGTGTGGTTCCGGCATGGCACGCTGAGCCTTTGGTTAATTCCTCTTCCTGGTGGGAAATGAGAGTTAAATTTGCCCGTCCAGACACCTCCAGCTAGTCTCTCATTGGTTCTCCCTATTCCTGTTCATTTTCCGCAGAAATTGCAAACTGGGCCAAACAGGAGGTTAAAGGCACTGACTCTCCAAGTGGGAAGAGAGTTAGTAAAGCGTCTGGAATGTTGCACCCGAGTACCAGGGGACGAAAACTCAGACACCTTTGAACACGTTTCCCCATCACACGGTGGATCATACTCTGGGTTCCACATGCATGTTTTAGCTGAAGGAAGAATCCCTTAAACCTGGAGAGTTGAGACCCATGGAATGGGTACCATGCAGTATGACTTCAAAGGGTCTGCATTTGCTCACCGATCCTCACCAATCCTATCACTGCTGCGTTTATGCCGCTGTACACAAGCTTGATTCTCTTTCGGAGACATATAAATCCATAGGTTTTAAGATTCTTACTAGTAAGGTATATTCTTAGGCGTTTAATATGGGGTGTTGAGTCCACTTCGTTGAGCAAGGAGTAGCTCTTGTCTATTACATATTTGGCTTATGGAACGGTATCTGTGCTAATTTCAATCTCTGGTTTTATGCAGCACCCCAACTCACCTTTCCCCTTAAGCAAGCATAAGTTGGTTTCCTACATTTGAGACCCTGTTCTGTTTTCTAATTCACTTCCTGTGTAGCCAAGTTTACATTCCGTGTAGTAGTGATATCTTATGATGTTTCTTTTTCTGTGTGACTTATTTCACTTAGAATAATCGTACCTGAATCCACTCATTATGCTGCTACGGGCCTGATGACATAGATTTCATTGCTGAGTGATATTGCATTGTACGTAAGTACCACAACTTCTTTATCCATTTTTCGCTTTCTGCGATATTGAACTTGTACCGTAAACGAGGTTCTTGTAAACAGAGCCGTCCCAAACTTTGGGGTGGCTGTGTCTTTTTGATTTTAATTTCCCTAAGCTATAGGACCATAAGTGGAAGTGCCCTAGGCTCTGTTGCTTTGTTTTTTAGATGTTTCAGGAAACACCATACACTTCTCCAGAGTGGCTGTTGGCAATTTACATCCCGCCCATCAGCATAACAAGGCTCCCAGTTCTCCATGGCCTGTCCTGCCTTTCTGGATTTTACACTTTGTTCAGATGGCCCTTTTGACCGGGGGCCAGTGAGACTTCATTGTAGTGCAGATTTCCTTTGCAAGCTTGCTTGGTTGGCCAAAAAGGGCGTATGCGTTTTTTCCTGAATATATTCAGGAAAAAACGCATACACCCTTTTTGGCCAAGTGCATCCTTGTGGACGTTCTGCCTCTTTTCCTATGCTTTACATGCAATTCCAGTCTACCTCCTGAAATCGGTTTCCTGCAACTCTGCCCCGCTTTCAAGTCCTCTTGGCAGCCTTACTTCAATATATTTTTGGACGATAGCTGTCATTTATAACTCTGCAGTTTTGTGAATGAAAGTGCCCCTGAGCTCCTTTCTTCAACTCGCTTTCTTGTGAGCTGGCCGCAACACCGCAGGATTGCTTCAGGCCCTAGTGTGGTTCCGGCATGGCACGCTGAGCCTTTGGTTAATTCCTCTTCCTGGTGGGAAATGAGAGTTAAATTTGCCCGTCCAGACACCTCCAGCCAATCTCTCATTGGTTCTCCCTATTCCTGTTCATTTTCCGCAGAAATTGCAAACTGGGCCAAACAGGAGGTTAAAGGCACTGACTCTCCAAGTGGGGAGAGTGTTAGTAAAGCATCTGGAATGTTGCACCCGAGTACCAGGGGACGAAAACTGAGACACCATTTAACACGTTTCCCAATCACACGGTGGATCGTAGGCTGGGTTCCACATGCATGTTTTAGCTGAAGGAAGAATCCCTTAATCCTGGAGAGTTGAGATCCATGGAATGGGTACCATGCAATATGGCTTCAAAGATTATGCATTTGCTCACCGATCCTCACCAATCATTTCACTGCTGCGTTTATTGCGCTGTACACACGCTTGATTCTCTTTCGGAGACATATAAATCCATAGGTTTTAAGATTCTTACTAGTCAGGTATATTCTTAGGCGTTTAATATGGGGTGTTGAGTCCACTTCGTTGAGCAAGGAGTAGATCTTGTCTATTACATATTTGGCTTATGGAACGGTATCTGTGCTAATTTCAATCTCTGGTTTTATGCAGCACCCCAACTCACCTTTCCCCTTAAGCAAGCATAAGTTGGTTTTCTACATTTGAGACCCTGTTCTGTTTTGTAATTCAGTTCCTGTGTAGCCAAGTTTACATTCCGTGTAGTAGTGATATCTTATGATGTTTCTTTTTCTGTGTGACTTGTTTCACTTAGAATCATCGTACCTGAATCCTCTCATTATGCTGCTATGGGCCTGATGACATAGATTTCATTGCTGAGTGATATTGCATTGTATGTAAGTACTACAACTTCTTTATCCATTTTTTGCTTTCTGCAATATTGAACTTGTACCGTAAACGAGGTTCTTGTAAACAGAGCCGTCCCAAACTTTGGGGTGGCTGTGTCTTTTTGATTTTAATTTCCCTAAGCTATAAGACCATAAGTGGAAGTGCCCTAGGCTCTGTTCCTTTGTTTTTTAGGTGTTTCAGGAAACACCATACACTTCTCCAGAGTGGCTGTTGGCAATTTACATCCCGCCCATCAGCATAACAAGGCTCCCAGTTCTCCATGGCCTCTCCTGCCTTTCTGGATTTTACACTTTTTTCAGATGGCCCTTTTGACCGGGGGGCAGTGAGACTTCATTGTAGTGCAGATTTCCTTTGCAAGCTTGCTTGGTTGGCCAAAAAGTGCGTATGCGTTTTTTCCTGAATATATTCAGGAAAAAACGCCTACGGTCTTTTTGGCCAAGTGCATCATTGTGGACGTTCTGCCTCTTTTCCTATGCTTTACATGCAATTCCAGTCTACCTCCTGAAATCGGTTTCCTGCAATTCTGCCCCGCTTTCAAGTCCTCTTGGCAGCCTTACTTCAATATATTTTTGGACGATAGCTGTCATTTATAACTCTGCAGGTTTGTGAGTGACAGTGCCCCTGAGCTCCTTTCTTCAACTCGCTTTCTTGTGAGCTGGCCGCAACACCGCAGGATTGCTTCAGGCCCTAGTGTGGTTCCGGCATGGCACGCTGAGCCTTTGGTTAATTCCTCTTCCTGGTGGGAAATGAGAGTTAAATTTGCCCGTCCAGACACCTCCAGCTAGTCTCTCATTGGTTCTCCCTATTCCTGTTCATTTTCCGCAGAAATTGCAAACTGGGCCAAACAGGAGGTTAAAGGCACTGACTCTCCAAGTGGGGAAAGAGTTAGTAAAGCGTCTGGAATGTTGCACCCGAGTACCAGGGGACGAAAACTGAGACACCTTTGAACACGTTTCCCAATCACACGGTGGATCATACTCTGGGTTCCACATGCATGTTTTAGCTGAAGGAAGAATCCCTTAAACCTGGAGAGTTGAGACCCATGGAATGGGTACCATGCAATATGACTTCAAAGGGTCTGCATTTGCTCACCGATCCTCACCAATCCTATCACTGCTGCATTTATGCCGCTGTACACACGCTTGATTCTCTTTCGGAGACATATAAATCCATAGGTTTTAAGATTCTTACTAGTCAGGTATATTCTTAGGCGTTTAATATGGGGTGTTGAGGCCACTTCGTTGAGCAAGGAGTAGCTCTTGTCTATTACATATTTGGCTTATGGAACGGTATCTGTGCTAATTTCAATCTCTGGTTTTATCCAGCACCCCAACTCACCTTTCCCCTTAAGCAAGCATAAGTTGGTTTTCTACATTTGAGACCCTGTTCTGTTTTGTAATTCAGTTCCTGTGTAGCCAAGTTTACATTCCGTGTAGTAGTGATATCTTATGATGTTTCTTTTTCTGTGTGACTTATTTCACTTAGAATCATCGTACCTGAATCCACTCATTATGCTGCTACGGTCCTGATGACATAGATTTCATTGCTGAGTGATATTGCATTGTACGTAAGTACCACAACTTCTTTATCCATTTTTCGCTTTCTGCGATATTGAACTTGTACCGTAATCGAGGTTCTTGTAAACAGAGCCGTCCCAAACTTTGGGGTGGCTGTGTCTTTTTGATTTTAATTTCCCTAAGCTATAGGACCATAAGTGGAAGTGCCCTAGGCTCTGTTGCTTTGTTTTGTAGATGTTTCAGGAAACACCATACACTTCTCCAGAGTGGCTGTTGGCAATTTACATCCCGCCCATCAGCATAACAAGGCTCCCAGTTCTCCATGGCCTGTCCTGACTTTCTGGATTTTACACTTTGTTCAGATGGCCCTTTTGACCGGGGGGCAGTGAGACTTCATTGTAGTGCAGATTTCCTTTGCAAGCTTGCTTGGTTGGCCAAAAAGGGCGTATGCGTTTTTTCCTGAATATATTCAGGAAAAAACGCATACGCCCTTTTTGGCCAAGTGCATCATTGTGGACGTTCTGCCTCTTTTCCTATGCTTTACATGCAATTCCAGTCTACCTCCTGAAATCGGTTTCCTGCAATTCTGCCCCGCTTTCAAGTCCTCTTGGCAGCCTTACTTCAATATATTTTTGGACGATAGCTGTCATTTATAACTCTGCAGGTCTGTGAATTACAGTGCCCCTGAGCTCCTTTCTTCAACTCGCTTTCTTGTGAGCTGGCCGCAACACCGCAGGATTGCTTCAGGCCCTAGTGTGGTTCCGGCATGGCACGCTGAGCCTTTGGTTAATTCCTCTTCCTGGTGGGAAATGAGAGTTAAATTTGCCCGTCCAGACACCTCCAGCTAGTCTCTCATTGGTTCTCCCTATTTCTGTTCATTTTCCGCAGAAATTGCAAACTGGGTTAAACAGGAGGTTAAAGGCACTGACTCTCTCAGTGGGGAGAGTGTTAGTAAAGCGTCTGTAATGTTGCAACCGAGTACCAGGGGACGAAAACTGAGACACATTTGAACACGTTTCCCCATCACACGGTGGATCATACTCTGGGTTCCACATGCATGATTTAGCTGAAGGAAGAATCCCTTAAACCTGGAGAGTTTAGACCCATGGAATGGGTACCATGCAGTATGACTTCAAAGGGTCTGCATTTGCTCACCGATCCTCACCAATCCTATCACTGTTGCGTTTATGCCGCTGTACACACACTTGATTCTCTTTCGGAGACATATAAATCCATAGGTTTTAAGATTCTTACTAGTCAGGTATATTCTTAGGCGTTTAATATGGGGTGTTGAGGCCACTTCGTTGAGCAAGGAGTAGCTCTTGTCTATTACATATTTGGCTTATGGAACGGTATCTGTGCTAATTTCAATCTGTGGTTTTATGCAGCACCCCAACTCACCTTTCCCCTTAAGCAAGCATAAGTTGGTTTTCTACATTTGAGACCCTGTTCTGTTTTGTAATTCAGTTCCTGTGTAGCCAAGTTTACATTCCGTGTAGTAGAGATATCTTATGATGTTTCTTTTTCTGTGTGACTTATTTCACTTAGAATCATCGTACCTGAATCCACTGATTATGCTGCTATGTGCCTGATGACATAGATCTCATTGCTGAGTGATATTGCATTGTACGTAAGTACCACAACTTCTTTATCCATTTTTCGCTTTCTGCGATATTGAACTTGTACCGTAAACGAGGTTCTTGTAAACAGAGCCGTCCCAAACTTTGGGGTGGCTGTGTCTTTTTGATTTTAATTTCCCTAAGCTATAGGACCATAAGTGGAAGTGCCCTAGGCTCTGTTGCTTTGTTTTGTAGATGTTTCAGGAAACACCATACACTTCTCCAGAGTGGCTGTTGGCAGTTTACATCCCGCCCATCAGCATAACAAGGCTCCCAGTTCTCCATGGCCTGTCCTGCCTTTCTGGATTTTACACTTTGTTCAGATGGCCCTTTTGACCGGGGGGCAGTGAGACTTGATTGTAGTGCAGATTTCCTTTGCAAGCTTGCTTGGTTGGCCAAAAAGGGCGTATGCGTTTTTTCCTGAATATATTCAGGAAAAAACGCATACGGTCTTTTTGGCCAAGTGCATCATTGTGGACGTTCTGCCTCTTTTCCTATGCTTTACATGCAATTCCAGTCTACCTCCTGAAATCGGTTTCCTGCAATTCTGCCCGCTTTCAAGTCCTCTTGGCAGCCTTACTCCAATATATTTTTGGATGATTGCTGTCATTTATAACTCTGCAGGTTTGTGAATGACAGTGCCCCTGAGCTCCTCTCTTCAACTCGCTTTCTTGTGAGCTGGCCGCAACACCGCAGGATTGCTTCAGGCCCTAGTGTGGTTCCGGCATGGCACGCTGAGCCTTTGGTTAATTCCTCTTCCTGGTGGGAAATGAGAGTTAAATTTGCCCGTCCAGACACCTCCAGCTAGTCTCTCATTGGTTCTCCCTATTCCTGTTCATTTTCCGCAGAAATTGCAAACTGGGCCAAACAGGAGGTTAAAGGCACTGACTCTACAAGTGGGGAGAGTGTTAGTAAAGCATCTGGAATGTTGCACCCGAGTACCGGGGGACGAAAACTGAGACACATTTGAACACGTTTTCCGATCACACGGTGGATCATACTCTGGGTTCCACATGCATGTTTTAGCTGAAGGAAGAATCCCTTAAACCTGGAGAGTTGAGACCCATGGAATGGGTACCATGCAATATAACTTCAAAGGGTCTGCATTTGCTCACCGAACCTCACCAAGCCTATCACTGCTGCGTTTATGCCGCTGTACACACGCTTGATTCTCTTTCGGAGACATATAAATCCATAGGTTTTAAGATTCTTACTAGTCAGGTATATTCTTAGGCGTTTAATATGGGGTGTTGAGTCCACTTCATTGAGCAAGGAGTAGCTCTTGTCTATTACATATTTGGCTTATGGAACGGTATCTGTGCTAATTTCAATCTCTGGTTTTATGCAGCACCCCAACTCACCTTTCCCCTTAAGCAAGCATAAGTTGGTTTTCTACATTTGAGACCCTGTTCTGTTTTGTAATTCAGTTCCTGTG